>NC_058410.1:49494531-49586577 GCF_002201575.2 Neomonachus schauinslandi | reverse complement strand
CTCGATCCCGGGACTCCAGGATCATGACCTGAGCCGAAGGCAGTCGCTTAACCAACTGAGCCACCCAGGCGCCCGACTGTTCAATCTTCTGTTTCAAGAATTATGACGTATATATCCCCATAAATAAATAGTAAGATATTAATAGGCATTCCCACACAACACATTGCCCTGCATGAACTTTTTGCTTCTACTACATATCATAGACCCTGTGCGGCTCCTGGTTTAAAGGATAACATTCTCATTACCATCGGAACAAGTATCTCTAATACAGTTCTCATCTGCACGGGTCATTCCTTCACCCTTCTTCCTAACAGATCCCTTATATCTCTTCAGCCACAGTGCCTCAGGGGCAGGTGACAGCACTCCAGCTGGAGGGTGGGGACCTGAAGGGCCCAGGGCTTTGTGGCATGCTACCCAGCGACGGTCAGCATCACCTGGGAGCTTCTGAGAAATGTCAGCTCTGAGGCCCTAGCCCAAACCTACTGAACCAGAATCTATTTTATAAGATCCCCAGGTGATCTGTGTGTCCACAGGGTTTCAAATGCACTGATCTAAGGGGAACATATTCCTCTTGACAGTGACAGGTTCAAGATTAGGCATGTGACCCAATTCAGGCCAACAAGATGTCAAGAATGTTTTGCTGGGAGCTTCTCATTCTGAGATAAATTCCCCCCTTCTGAATGTTGTGTGGGATATGATGCCTAGGACTTCTGTAGCTACCTTGCTCCAGTCTAATGATAAAGCTGGCCCAAAGAGGAGGGCAAAGCAAAAGTCCCAGGGAAGCAGAGTTGGGGTGACTGCATCAGGTCAACCCTGAAGTCTGTGGAACCAATGGAAGTCTAGTAAATTTCTTATTGTTCAGGCCTCCTTGAGTTGGGTTTTCAATTACCTGAAGCTGGAAAGCATCTTTCCAGCAAATCAGTGTCCAGTAAAGCATTATAAAAAGGACAGAACACCGAGACATTGGGCTTAGTCATATGCTCAAGACTCCAGACAAGTCAGTGCATTGACAGGCAACAGTTTAGAGACTTGTTTTGTTTGGGGAACTGACCCAGGAGTATTTCTGGTTCTGACAACCTTTGTTCGCTTTGTGCATTTCCAAAAGCTTTCCAAATCAGCCAGTTTAAATGATCAGCCAGAGGAAGTGCTGAACACTTTCCAAATTATTTTAACCAGAGCGGTCAGCAGTTGCTTTCCCCAGAAGCCACATGGATGTCATTTCCTGTAAAGACAATGGGAGACTAATTGCTCAGCCTTGGACTCCAGCAGGGAAGACAACCTGTGACATGTTGTTACTGGCAGGGTAAATAAGGAAAAGCGTGAGGATCTCAGAATCTGCTTCTGAGATTTATCCACTCCAATAACTCGGAGGAAAAGTTAAAAAGCACCAGCTGGTCTAGGAAAAGATTTGAGGGGCTAGCAAATTAGATAGTCACCTACAGCATTTTTACGTACACTGGTATTTATGGAAGACCTTTCTGAGGAAACCAAATAGACCTGCTCTTGTATAAAACCATATAGGACTCTGGTGTGATTTTGCTTCATACACAGGAGTGATTAGTCAAGGAGAGCTGGGCGCCCAAATGGACATTATTTCTTCTGTGTGTTACAGCTTCTTAGCCACAACAGGATATTTTGAGGGACGAGTTTGCTGTGTCAGCTTGATGAAGAATGTGCTTCCTATCATGGAGTGAAATTAGTTGGTTCTCCACAGAATGTTTCTTAGGTTCTCTCACCTCAGGTCTTTTTTTCCTCTCCAATCCTTTTTGCTTTCTCTTCCCTGGTACCTTATATGCTTCCAAAGCTCCAACCATCACCCCTTGTCATGAGTTTCAAACCACACTCCTAGATCTCTCACCCATGCTCCCAGTTCCTCTGCTGCCTCCTAGACATAAAGTACTTTCAAGTGGGGACTTCGTTTTGGTCACTGCTATATTATCAATGCTTAGCACAGTAGCTGGCACTGAGTATTACATGTTTGTTGAATGAATGATTGAAAGCCCTCACTTGGAGTCTTAGGATGGTTCACAGAAGTTCTTGCCATCACCTCTTAACTGGCCTCTCTGACTTTGGTCTCTCCTTTTCCCACTCTATCCACACACATGAAAGCTCTGAATTACAGCTCTGATCAGGTCAGTGCTAGAATGCTCCAGCTGGGAATGACTTATCAGCCCAGCCCTGCATTTTCCAGGTGAGGCACTGGTCCCACTGAGACCAGGAGACTGGCCTATGGTTTTACGAACAATGGGTGGCAGAGACAGGATTCTTACCCAGTGGCTCTTGCTACCATGCCATTGACTAGCTCGAAATCTTCAATGGTCTTTCAGTAGGACCTAGTACAGGGCTAAGTGTGTAGGAGTCACTTAAAAAATATTTGTTAATTGACTGGATAAATGAGTGGGTCTCTTTCACATATACCAATGGGTTTCAGTTTTTCTTAAAGTGGAATACTCTATTTAAAGAAAGACAATTCCCCAGTACACAAAATGGAGAAGAGAGGAGCTGGTCTGCCCCTGCAGTGCTTCTGAGCCATCTCCTAGGAACCTCAGGGCTTGGTGGCCCTGCAAAAAACCAACGACTTACGTAAACTCGAACTCTTCAGCTTTGTACTCAAAGCTGCCCACTATTATTCCAAACCCACCTCAACCTTATCTTCCATTTCTTTTCCTCCTTCATGCCCAGTCCTACCAAAGCACTTGCTGTTCCTGGCACTTGCCCCTCCCCTAGACCTTCACACGTTGCTGGGTAGCACACCACAAAGCCCTGGGCCCTTCAGGTCCCCCACCTCACACTGTTTCTTCCCTCTTAGGTGCTCTTACCTCCACCTGCAAGAATGGAGAACCAACCTGTCCCTCTGGTCCAACTCTAATATAAATCCCTCCCTGAAATTCTTGCCCAATTTCTTCCACTGGGATTAATCTCATTCTCTTTGTACCTCTACTATATAACTTACCATACCATCAGCTTCAAGGGAAAGAGCCAGTTTCTTGAGGGCAGGAACTGACTCTAAATTTATCTTTGAACCACTGGCACCTTGCCTGGCCCAATGCCTTGCACAGAAGAGGCACTTCTAGTCGTTTTGTTGCATTCAAAGGGCATTATCCTTTTTGGTTCACCTCTGTAACCAAATTACATACATTCTGTAATGGGGATTCCAAGTCTTCCTCTAGACGATACAGGTTGATGATAAAGCCAGCACACACTTGTGTGGAGCCCACTTGTTAAGAAAGAGCCGTGGGAGTCTTTGCTGAGTCTTATTTTCAAAAGCGAGAAATGTGGGGGCGGGGAGAGTGACTTCCCCTCCCCTCCACAGCTCTCCTGTGGCTACAGCTCTCCTGCACCACGTGAGGTACAGGCTGGGCAGCATGTGCACAAAAGTAACAATATACAGTCCTGATCCTTCCATGCTACTATATTCTCTGCGAGTCTAAAGTCAATTGTCTGAAAAATTAAAGTGTTCCAAATGGTGGGATAATGCATTAAACAAGCCAGTGCACAAAGCCCAAGCACAAGGGAGGAAGATGGGAACCAGAAAACACAGGGTTCCCTAGGAAACCAAGCTCACTTTATGACTGACTGTGGCTTTCGCTCCTCTTGGGGGAGGAAGGGGGTGCTCTGAGAAGGCACCACTGACCCATCTGCTTCCCCTGCCTGCAAAGCCCTATCTCTTCTGGCTTCACTCCAAAAAGTTAGGGAGACTCCAGCGAGGCTTGGTTGTTGCTTGTTTTATTATTTGCTTGAGGGGGAGTAAAGAGCAGAAGAAAAGAGGAGGGAGAGAGACAGAAAAAGAGATGAGCACAGAGGGCACTCGGCCAGAGAAAGAAATTACTGACCACAGAATAAGAGGCAGGAAGGTAGAACTACAAAAGGCCAGTTCAGGGAATCAGAGTCTCACTGTGAGCAGGGCACCACCAAACCAGTAGATGAGTTTATCCTCAGCTGCCCAAGAGGCCAGCTCTGAAGTCAGACTAGGGAGGTATATATTTTGGGTTCACTAGCACAAATGGTTGGACTGAGTCATGCAAAGGGATGGCTGGAGGGGTTGGATGGGACTTTAGGGCTCCCCCTCGCCCCCTGCAACCTTCATCAGCTCCAAGCAGGAGTAGTAATAATTTCTAATAATAATAATAAATTATTAAGTTTAACCTTTGGGCTGAAGACACCCAGTTTATTTGGGGAAGAAATAAATGCCTGGAATAATTAATTAGTTGACTGCCAGAAGGAAAAATAAAGATTCTGCTTCTATAAAACTCATGAGAATGAAGTATATATTTAAAATAATCATGTCTTTTCTTAAATGAGTTAAAGAATGAACAATGAGGGCACCTGGATGGCTCAGTTGGTTAAGTGACTGCCTTCAGCTCAGGTCATGATCCTGGAGTCCCAGAATCGAGTCCCAGGATCGAGTCCTGCATCCGGCTCCCTGCTCAGCAGGGAGTCTGCTTCTCCTTCTGACCCTCCCCCCTCTCATGTGCTCTCTCTCTCTCATTCTCTCTCTCAAATAAATAAATAAATAAAATCTTTAAAAAAAAAAGAATGAACAATGAGTTTCTGTCAGGTGATCACATAACTTATGGATCAGGTAAAAAGAAAAGAGAAACTGTTTTTGTAGTACACTTGAATTGTTTCTGACTTGTCCTTGTGAACGAAGCTACCTCTAGGCATCTGCAGTCCAAGGTCTGAACAGAAACACTGCTTTGCTCTGATGCAGGTGTAGCTTCTGGACAAGTCCCTGAGCTCTCTTCCAATCTGAATACTACTCCCAAGACCCTCTGTCTCTGGACAGACATTTTGCAGTGGCTCCTGGGAAGACCTATGGAATATACACGGTATCACAATGTTGCCAAGATCCAGGTTAATAATGATGTGTGCAGAGCCCCTGGAATGTGTAGGCTTGCTACAATATTAGAATCCCAGAATCCTAAGGATGAATGAAATGTTAAAGAATATCCAGTCTGGTAGTTTTAATACTATTTTTTTAATATAAGAACCTTGTGAATTCATACACGTGTGTCACATTTTCAAGGTTTATACTAAATGCCAATGTATTAAATGAAAGTAGAATAGGACAGCCCTGGCTCAAGGGGGAAAGGACTCAAAATGCCACCACCTGGGGGCGCCTGGGTGGCTCAGTCGTTAAGCATCTGCCTTCGGCTCAGGTCGTGATCCCAGGGTCCTGGGATCGAGCCCCGCATCGAGCCCCGCATGGGGCTCCCTGATCAGCGGGAAGCCTGCTTCTCCTTCTCCTGCTCCCTCTGCTTCTGTTCCCTCTCTTGCTGTGTCTCTCTCTGTCAAATAAATAAATAAAATCTAAAAAAAAAAAAAAAATGCCATCACCTGGGCCATCCTCCTGGCCCACTTCTGGGGAGCCCTAATATTCTAAGAACACTGAAAATCCCAGATCTAGTTCCCTACCCCCACCCAGGATCTGCATCTTGTCTTCCTCTCTTCCAGCCCAAGCACGGGTTTGCCATGTGGCAACATGGGTGACCAAACACCTCTACCTTCCCTCTATCAAGGGCCTTTTTTACCCACCCCCAAGGGCTCCATATTATGAATGATTTCACCTCTCATAAAAACTGCATTCCTGAAGCGATAACTAATTTATTTGTCTAGTGAGACCTCAACTTAAAGCTTAGCCCTGCTGTGCTTGCCTAACTTGGGAAAATTCCTTAATAATGTAAAATAGACATAGAAACCCAGTAGAAACTTTTCTTCTCCTCCTCTGCTTCCTATTTCTTCAAAACAATCTCCATCAAAGAAATACCAAATACTGAGGAATAAGTCCAACAAAGAATAAGTTTGAAACAAAACACTGAGAGAAATTAAAGTCCTAAATAATAGAGGGTTGTGTATGTAGAAGGACTGGAAATCTCACTATTTTTCAGATGTCAATTCTCCCCAGGTGCCTGGCTGGCTCAGTTGGACGAGTGTGCGACTCTTTTTTTTTTTGCATTCTTCATTTTTTTTTTTTTAATTTTATTTTATTATGTTATGTTAGTCACCATACATCATTAGTTTTTGATGTAGTGATCCATGATTCATTGTTTTCGTATAACACCCAGTGCTCCATGCAGTATGTGCCCTCCTTAATACCCATCACTGGGCTAACCCATCCCCCCACCCCCTCCCCTCTAAAACCCTCAGTTTGTTTCTCAGAGTCCATAGTCTCTCATGGTTTGTCTCTCCCTCCGATGTCCCCCCTTCATTTTTCCCTTCCTTATCCTAATGTCCTCCATGCTATTCTTTATGTTCCACAAATAAGTGAAACCATAGGATAATTGACTTTCTCTGCTTGATTTATTTCACTTAGCATAATCTCCTCCAGTCTCATCAATGTTGATGTAAAAGTTGGGTAATTCGTCCTTTCTGATGGCTTAGTATTACTCCATTGTATATATAGACCACATCTTCTTTTTCCATTCATCTGTTGAAGGGCATCTCGGTTCTTTCCACAGTTTGGCCATTGTGGACATCGCTGCTATGAACATTGGGGTGCATATGGCCCTTTTTTCCCACTACATCTGTGTCTTTGGGGTAAATACCCAGTAGGGCAATTACTGGGTCATAGGGTAGCTCTATTTTTAATTTTTTGAGGCACCTCCACACTGTTTTCCAAAGTGGCTGTACCAACTTGCATTCCCACCAACAGTGTAAGAGGGTTCCTCTTTCTCCACAACCTCTCCAACATTTGTTTCTTGCCTTGTCAATTTTTGCCATTCTAACTGGTGTAAGGTGGTATCTCAGTGTGGTTTTGATTTGAATTTCTCTGATGGTTAATGATGATGAACATTTTTTCGTGTGTCTGTTAGCCATTTGTGTGTCTTCTTCAGAGAAGTGTCTGTTCATGTCTTCTGCCCATTTTTTAACAAGATTGAAGTAGTGATCAAAAACCTCCCAAAAAACAAGAGTCCAGGGCCTGATGGATTCCCTGGGGAATTCTACCAAACATTCAAAGAAGAAATAATACCTAGTCTCCTGAAGCTATTTCAAAAAATAGAAACAGAAGGAAAGCTGCCAGACTCATTCTATGAAGCTGGCATTACCTTAATCCCCAAACCAGGCAAAGACCCCATCAAAAAGGAGAATTTCAGACCGATATCCCTGATGAATATGGATTCCAAAATTCTCAACAAAATCCTAGCGAATAGGATCCAACAATACATTAAAAGGATCATCCACCACGACCAAGTGGGATTTATCCCCGGGATGCAAGGGTGATTCAACATTTGCAAATCAATCAATGTGATAGAACACATTAATGAGAGGAGAGAGAAGAACCATATGGTCCTCTCAATTGATGCAGAAAAAGCATTTGACAAAATACAGCATCCTTTCCTGATGGAAACTCTTCAGAGTATAGGGATAGAGGGAACATTCCTCAAGTTCATAAAATCTATCTATGAAAAACCCACAGCGAATATCATCCTCAGTGGGGAAAAGCTGAGAGCCTTTCCCTTAAGATCAGGAACACGTCAAGGATGCCCACTCTTGCCACTATTGTTCAACATAGTACTAGAAGTCCTAGCAACAGCAATCAGACAACAAAAAGAAATAAAAGGTATTCAGATTGGCAAAGAAGAAGTCAAACTCTCTCTCTTCACAGATGACATGATACTTTATGTGGAAAATCCATAAGACTCCACCCCCAAATTACTAGAACTCATATAGCAATTCAGTAATGTGGCAGGATACAAAATCAATGCACAGAAATCAGTTGCTTTCTTATACACTAACAACGCAACTGTAGAAAGAGAAATTAGAGAAACGATTCCATTTACAATAGCACGAAAAACCATAAGATACCTCGGAATAAACCTAACCAAAGAGGTAAAAGATCTATACTCTAGGAACTACAGAACACTCATGAAAGAAATTGAAGAAGACACAAAAAGATGGAAAAACATTCCATGCTCATGGATTGGAAGAATAAACATTGTTAAAATGTCTATGCTATCCAGAGCAATCTATACCTTCAGTGCCATCTTGATCAAAATTCCAATGACATTTTTCAAAGTGCTGGAACAAACAATCCTAAAATTTGTATGGTATCAGAAAAGACCCCAAATCGCCAAGGAAATGTTGAAAAAGAAAAACAAAGCTGGGGGCATCATGTTGCCTAATTTCAAGCTATATTACAAAGCAGTGATCATCAAGACAGCATGGTACTGGCACAAAAACAGACATTCAGACCAATGGAACAGAATAGAGAGCCCAGATATGGACCCACAACTCTATGGTCAAATAATCTTTGACAAAGCAGGGAAAAAAATGCAATGGAAAAAAGTCTCCTCAATAAATGGTGCTGGGAAAATTGGACAGCTATATACAGAAGAATGAAACTTGACCATTCTCTAACACCATACACAAAGATAAACTCAAAATGGATGAAAGACCTCAATGTGAGACAGGAATCCATCAAAATCCTAGAGGAGAACATAGGCAGTAACCTCTTTGACATCGGCCACAGCAACTTCTTTCAAGATACATCTCCAAAGGCTAGTGAAACAAAAGCAAAAATGAACTTTTGGGACTTCATCAAGATCAAAAGCTTCTGCACAGCAAAGGAAACAGTCAACAAAACAAAGAGGCAACCCACAGAATGGGAGAAGATATTTGCAAATGACACTACAGATAAAGGGCTGGTATCCAAGATCTATAAAGAACTTCTCAAACTCAACGCCCAAAAAACAAATAATCAAGTGTGCGACTCTTGATCTTGGTCAGGGTCATGAGTTTGAGCCCCATGTTGGGTGTAGAGATTACTTTTTTTTTTTTGCAAAACATTACACAACTTTTTATTATTATATGAGAAAATCTCATTTGTTACATTGTAGGGATTACTTAAATACAAATAAAACCTGAAAAAAAAGATCTCAGTTTTTCCCCAAATTGCATCTTCAATGCAATTTCAAAAAAAATTTTTCCCCCCCCTGGTGGAAACTGACAAGCAGGTTCAAAAACTTATATGGGAATGCAAAATGCCAGGAGCCAAGATAACCTTGAAGAACAACAATGCTGGAAGACTTACTCTATTTGATTCAAAATTCATTATAAAATAATAGTAATTTAGACAATGTGGTATTTAAGGATAAATAGGCCAACAGAACAAAAAAGGAGGTCCCCAAGTAGACCTACACAGATAGTCACCTAAATTATGACAAAGATGACACTGAAGTTCAATAAATGGTGTTGGGTTCACTGGGTATTGTGGGGTGAATTGTATGCCCCAGAAAGATACACTGAAGTCCTAACCACCCCTCCCCCTGTACTTGAGAAGGTGACCTTATTTGGAAATAGCGTCTTTGTAGGTGAAATTCATTAAAATGAGGTCGTAGTGGATTAGGGTGGGGCCTAAATCCAATATGACTGGTGTCCTTATAAGAAGGAAATTTAGACACAGGGAGACATAAGGGGAACAGGGACATGTGGTAATGGACACAGAGATGAGATCAATGCAGCTGCAAGCCAAGGAATGCCAAGGATTTACTGGCTACCACCAGAAGCTAAGAAGGATTCTTCCCTAGAGCCTTCAGAGGGAGCATGGCCCTGCTCACACCTTGATTTTGGACTTCCAGCCTCCAGAACTATGAAAGAATAAATTTCTGTGGTTTTAAGCCATCCAGTTTGTGCTACTTTATTTACGGCAGTCCCAGTTGATGAACACATTGGGTATCCACGTGAAAAAAATTATTCTTAATCTCTATATTACATCATGTAAAGATCAATTCCACATGGATGGTAGAACTAAATGTGAAAGGTAAAATATACCTTTAGAAAAAAACAGAGAATACCTTCACACTTTGCAAGAGGTGAAGATTTTTAAGAACAGAACCAAAGAAAATGCTAATCATAAAGGGAAAATATGATAATTTGGAGTATATTAAAATTAAGCATCTCTTTGTCAAATGACATCAACAGAATCAAAAGGCATGCCCACAGTGGGAGATAATTGCAAAACTATATCCAGCAAATAACGCCTGCAAATTCATAAGGAAAAGGTAGGAACCCAATAAAGAAATAGGCAAATACTTTAGAAGAAACTTTGCAAAAAAGGAAATCCAAATGGCCATTAAATGGATTAAAAGATGCTTTAGTCATCAAAGAAAAGTAGAGTAAAATCACAATGCATTACCAATACACACCTACCAAATTATCTAAGATGACAAAAACTACAAAGTGTTGGTGAGGATATGGAGTAAACGGAACTCTCATACTAACATCGATGAGAGTAAATTGATAAAGACACTGGAAAACCCGCAGTATCTGAAAGCTGAACACACCCATACCCTATGACCCAGGGTCTCGTCATCAAGGGATCTATCCTACAGAAATGTTACATATGGGGCGCCTGGGTGGCTCAGTTGGTTAAGCGACTGCCTTCGGCTCAGGTCATGATCCTGGAGTCCTGGGATCGAGTCCCGCATCAGGCTCCCTGCTCAGCGGGGGGTCTGCTTCTCCCTCTGACCCTCTTCCCTCTCGTGCTGTCTCTCATTCTCTCTCTCAAATAAATAAATAAAAATCTTTAATAAAAAAAAAAGAAAGAAATGTCACATATGCTCACCCACTGACATGTACAAGAATGTTCCTAGTAGCACTCTTTGTGATAGCCCCAAACTGGAAACGACATAAAAGCCCATGCGCAATAGAAGAAGGATTAAATACCTTTTGGTATAGTTACACAATATTACACAGCAGTGAGAATGAACAAAGCACAACTCCTAACAACACGAGGAATCTTCCAAATATAACGTTAAGGGGGACACAAGATTACATAGTACAATTTTATTTATGCAAAGTTCAAAATAGACAAAATCGATGTTGTTAGAAATAATGCTATCAGTTACTTTTGGCTGGAGTCGGGGTGGTTAGGGACTGGGAGTGGGTCTCGGGGCTTTGGGTATTTGGGTGACATTCTTTCTCCATCTGGCTGCTGTTTACACAGCAATGTTCATGTCATGAAAATCCAGTACCTGTGCGCTTAATTTCTGTGCTTTTCTGTATGAATGTTATACTTCAGTTAAAAAAAAAAAATCTTGGTGGTTAATGCAGTGAAACCAGAAACAAAACAGGGCTCTTATAAGTACTGAAAGAAGAGAGCACAGCAATTTAATTTAAAAATTTGCTTTCGCTAAAAGCTTAAAAAGTGCCATTTCATTAAATTGTGTTTTTTATTTACTTAAGAGGACTCTCATGCCAAAGCTATTTTATTATTATATGTTAGGCTGGAATGAAGCGAACACAGTTTCAAAATAAAATAACACATTTTATCTGATTTCTTAAAGTGAAAATTTAGATATTAAGCCCAATTCTTTCATGTCAATTAAACAAAGTTTTCTGGGTCCTTGGTTTACAGTCTGAAGAACCCCCTACACGGGAAAGCCCTGGGGATAAAGGTGTTTTCTTCCTGTGCACACAGGCACTCAACATTTCCCTTCTAGAGTCACCATGTGAGATCAGCTCATTCCTGCCAATGGAAGCAACAGCAGTTCAGCTTGCCTTCACGACCTGGTTGTGGGTAAATGTACAGTTTCCACCTGACAGTCTAAAATACTGAAGATAACTCCCAGGACACCACTCCTTGTTGGATAACTCCAAATCAGCCTTGGCTGATTTCTATGGCTCTTTGGGTTCCCGCTATGTCATAGGCGGGGAGTCCTGACCTCCCTCACAGCAGCCAGCATTAGAAGGATGAGAGAGAATTCTGTCCCCTAGTCCTGGGGCAGCTCAGCCCCCCATCTTCTACTAGGCCCTCTGCCCCTTCTGGTCAGTGTCTGGTGAGGGGCGAGCTCGTCGTCATTAGACATGCACTCTGTACAACTGTTCCAGCTACCGCTGAAATAAATCCCTTGGAGCAGAGAAACCAGATGGCCAGACTCTTGGCTTTCTCAGACAGCTTTGTTCTCTCAGGCCCTCTGGTAGGGAGATTTGTCTGGGTGCTTACAGGGCATCCTGAGGCTGCAGGCAGTCCCCACAGGAAGTGAGAGATGGCCACAGCCATCATGGCCTACATGGTGAACTGGGAAAGAAACCATGGGAAGGGACCATGGAGGATGTGGGGCTGCTCTGAGGGCAACCTCACTCACCTTCACCGTGAGAGGAAAGCATGGGGGACCGGAGCCCTGGAGCTGAGTTGCTATCCTCTATCTGCCTTGAGAAAACCTGGGCCTTTCTCTGGCTGCTACATTTCCCTTAAATATCAACTTCCCAAAAGAGACTCCTTTTTAGATTCAAGCTCCATGGGTGTTTTTGTGCAGACTTTCTGTGCTAATTCTATTCCTAACTTTACTGCCTGACAATGATTTTCTGCGCGCTTTAAGAATATTTCCATATCCCCAGTTAGAGTTCCCTCTGGTAAAACAAACAAAACAAACAAACAAACAAAAAATAACACTTGCTTTTTAGATAATTTTTTTTTTTTATCGTGAGTAACCACAGAGATTTTTCAGAATTTACAGGGACTGAGGAAAATCATCCAGGCGAATTCCTTGAGAGCCTGTTAGCTAGATAGTTTGGCTCTACCAGCCGGGGAAGGGGTAGGCAAACTACAGCCTGTGGGCCAGATCTGGCCCGTGGCCTGCTTTTGCCGCAGCCCGTGAATTGAGAATGGTTTTTACATTTTTAAAGTGTTGGGGGTGGGAGGGAGAAAATAAAAATAATATTTCATGTCATGTGAAAATTATAAGAAACTCAAATTTCAGTGCTTATAAATGAAGTTGTACAGGAACACAGCCATACCCACTGGTTTACCTATTGTCTCTGGCAGCTGTCATGATCCAACAGAGTTGTCTTGGCAAAGATCGTATGGCCTACAGAGTCAAAAATTCTTACCATCTGGCTATTTACAGAAGTTTGCTAACCCCTAAGCTTAGGTAAGTGTTGCGTGTTTGCAGAAGGTTGTCCACTCTGATCTTCTTACTCTCCCATACATGTTTCCAGCCTCGGAGGCTGTCTGTACAGACAAAGGCAAGTCCTAATGCTGGTGCCAACTTCACACCAACCAACACAACCCACTAGAGAAGTGCCTTTCAATGGTCTGGTAATCAGTATAGTGGGCTGCAAAAATGTACTGAGTTGCTTGTGCCCAGCATTTTCTTTGATAAAATAAAAGAGAAAAATATCAAGGGCATTGTTAGGGACTGGATTATGTCCCCCTTTCCAATTCGTATGTTGAAGTCCTAACCCCCAGCACCTCAGAATGTAACTGTGTTTGGAGACAGGGCCTTTACAGAGGCAATTAAGGTAAAATGAGGTCCCAGGGTGGACCCTAATCCAATATGGCCGGTATCCTTATAAGGGGAGATTAAGACAGAAGAGAGGCCATGTGAGGGACAAGGGGCAGAGCCAAGGAGAGAGGCCTCAGAAGAAATCAACCCTGCTGACACCTTGATCTTGGACCTCTAGGCTCCAGAAATGTGAGAAAACACATTTCTGTTGTTTATGCCACTCAGTTTGTGGTACTTTGTTATGGCACCCCTAGCAAACTAATACAGGCATCACACATAATATTATTTGGAGAAAATTTCTTTTTCAGCCATGTATGCATGTGATACGGTTGTAATGTAAAAATGTATTAAATTCTGTGTGTTAGATCTAAAATAAATTGAATACTACACGGGAGAGACACACCATGCCAGGTACAAAATCACAGAGGGATGCTCTAACTGAACCAAGACAAAAAAGGGGGGAAGAACACTTGCTGAACACATTATTGCATTTTCACAGTGGCCCTATGCATGGCTCATGCTGTATGTCCTCAGCTGATAAAGAAACTGAAGTGCAGGGAAGTTAACTGCCTCACACAGGTGGCAGGGCCAGGTCTGACTCCAAAGGTTATGGTGTATTTTTCCTCATCATGAATCAGTTTGTACTTCTAAGTCCCTGAGAATAGGCTATAGTTTGACAATACTAAGGGATCAAAAGAAAGGGGAAAACATTTTAAGTTAAAATAGCTAGCACTTACCAAATACTCCCTATGTGCCAGGTACTGTCCTATGCTTTACATAAATGACCTCACTTCATCCTTATCAACAACCCACAGGATAGGTTCTGTTATCCACGAATTTCAGCTGAGGAAGTCTGGAGAAAATTAATTAACTTGCCCAAGGTTACAAAGCTGGTAAATTGCAAACCCAGGATTTGAACTCCCATTGGTCTGATATTTGAGCTAGAACTCTTGCCTACCACAATCTCTCCTTTGACCTGACTATACTTATTGTCAACCTAAGTATATAACTATTTGCCGGTAGTTTCCACTTGAAGAAAAAAGATGCATACTTTTTGTTCATCTATCTAATAAATTGAGGTGGCACAGGTGGGTTAGCCTAGCAGCCCCCAGGCCTTTGGAGCTGCAAGGCTAACCCACCTGTGCCACCTCAATAAATACCAACTGAACACATACCACAGGCCAGGCCCTGTTCTGAGGGATAGGGATACAATAATGAACAAAACAGAATTCTTGCCATCATGGTGACCATTTGGATAAAACTTTAATAATATAACCATATCATGGTGATTGAAATCACCTCATGTGTGTCATGAGGAGTAAGATTCAGGTGTGTTAAAGGCATAGGCCAATGAACCTGAAGAAACTGTAGAAAACAAAGGAAGGTGGGTAAGGTTTACTAGAAATTTCTGGTAATTTTATTTAATATCTCTTATATCCAGGTTTACTTATCATGTGGGCCTGTTGAGTCTCCAAGCTGACTGGAAATTTTTCAATGGCATGGGCTGCGTCATACTTTAAAATATCCCCCTTAGTGCTTGGCACAGTGCACAGTAGTCTGAATTTATTTACTTATTTTTAAGTTGTTTTCAAGAGAGATGTACGGAGGTTACTCAAGGACTTTCAAGTCAGATATAATGACAAGATTCAGACAGTCCATGGGAAGTCCCAAGAGGATAGATAGATCCTGTCTCATGGTATCAAGCATGTGAGCAAAGAACTAAACGTTTAATGGGAAGAATTTTTGCTAAATCAAATGAGATACCAGTGCAATGGTTAAGAAATTATAATGAATGCCTGGTCATGAGAGTGTGAGAAAAAATTTTCTGAGTGCAAGGAAACCAGGGTGTGGAGTGTTAAGAATTTTAATATATTTGTGGCAAGTATTTTTCCTTTATTTAGGATTTTACATGTATAGAAACTTCATATTTTTAGTCAAGTCTATTGATTATTTCATTAAGAAATAATCAAGGAGATAAGCAAATATTTACATACCAGAATGTTTACTGTATGTTATTTATAATATCAAATATGAGAAAATTTAATTACATTGTAATAGGATAGTGAATGTTTAATTATGTCTATTCATACAATGGAAAACCCTATAGTCATTATTTAATTACATTAGAAAATGATCACAATTTAAGACTTAGTAAAATCAGGATCAAAACCTTATATATGTATATAAGGTGCATATCCCCAACACAAAGGAGGGGAAATATACAGAAGCTTAACATTGTTATCTCAATAGAATGTGATTAAGAGATGTTTTAATTTTCTCACCAAATTTTCTACAATGAGTATATATTTTATTAGAAATAATCTTAAATCAAAGAGAAAGTTTGCGCACCTCTGATGTGCTGATGGTCTTAGCTGCCAGAGGCCTTTGGCCACCCTGACACGTATGGCTAATTCTGGTAATGTTATTTTAAAAAGAAAAAAAAAATTAAAAATATGTATTTTTAAAACTTACCTGCAAAGAGGTTTCAAAATAGATTTGGCAGTGGCCAGGGCAGTCACAAGGATGTGATGGTGAATTATAATGAATTACTTGGCTGTGACAATACTTTCATTCAACAAGCGTTTCTTGAGTGCCTGTCATGCTCCAAGTACTCTGCTGGGTACTGAAGGGCAAATTGGGTCTCTGGGAACAAGTGAGCCATCAGGCTGACACTGGGCCTACACACCCCGTCTCCAGCTAAGACCCAGCAGCAGGCAGGGCTGGGCAGTAATCCTGCAGGCCTGCCCTCAATCCTCCCACCTCTTCTGGGCCTGTATCTGTGGCCCTGAGAAAGGATGGCTTCACCTCCCCAGCGCCGGCCGCCTCATTTGTAAAACAAGAATAATCCTGACCCAGTTCCCAGTACCCTGGTGAAGAGTAAGTGAAAAGCATTCTGGGCTTGTTTCTATCTATTCAGTGCCAGATAGATTCTACCTGTTAACAGCCAGCATTGCTTCCTTCCTTTGGAAACTGCGTATTTATTCTTTAAAAAAAGCGGGGGGAGGGGGTTGAAAATGAGGTTCAGCGATTAAAGGGATATTTTGTATTTTTCTTCCTCAGAATATCTAGATGAATAATTACAGAAATGAACACTTGTTTCTCAACCTCCGACAAAAGCAGAGGAAACTCAAAGTTCTTGCAAGGTCCGATGACATTCCAAGGACAGAACTAGGTGAGATGCTGCCAGTCTTTAGGGAAATAATTTAATTACAACCAGCACTTCAAAACCTAATAAAATTAACTTACAGTTTTCCATCTCCCCCTGTTAGGTAGGATGATTTTCCAAAGAGCAACATTTAAAAACAAACAAGTGTTAATTTAAGTGTTATAAAATCTTAACATTTCTAAGAAAGACTAAGGGGCACTGAAAGGATACCATGCGTTATGCCCAAATCAGACATAAATATGGAAATACCTCCTCTCTCACCCAAACTGAACTCATTTTCCAAACATTGGGAATATTTGTGTAATAAGGCCCTATTACAGGCAGAAGAAGAGGTAGGAAACGGGCAGGCAAGATAGAAGGAGAAACACACAGACCTCAAAATGGGGCACATCAGGAGAGAAGTCTCCCTCGATCGGCTATTAAGGTGAACACATAAGCACTGTACAAATACATGCAGCGAGAAAGGGCAGTGCTAAACCTAGCATTTGCATTTTACGTGAAAGGTGAAGGGTATTTTCAAGTTGTTTCTACAATGTCTTCTGATTCTTTGTGGTTCTTCTGCCCTAGTAAGGATTGGTAAAAGCAGGGTTTCAGCAGCTTTACATGTATCTGGACCGAATCCCCCCCCCACCTCTCCACTGTTCATTTCAGGGATGTTATCTGTCAATAACCACACAAATAGCTCAGGTGAAGCAAAAACCTTTATTTACTTTTCTCTGTCCTGTGGGTGACAACGGTCCCCTTCCCACTGTTCTGGCACCTTCTCCAGTGTTGTTAGGCTGAGTCCCAAACGCTCCAGCAGCCCTCAGATGGAGGGAAGCGCGCAGGAGCAGCTGCCACAAGGTTAAATCTTCAACACTGATACTGCCTACGTCGGACAATGCTCGAGACTTCCAGCCTGGGTGGGGCAGGACTGTACAACTACATCATTTCTTCCGAAGGACTTGGGCATGCTATGGTGATATATTCATTAATTGCTCTACTTTTTAAAAAGGAGTTGTAAAAATCATATTTAAAATGCTTGTTGATGCCCTGTGGGTATGAGTCATTTTGCAGAGCAGGATCAAAATGGATCCTCTGTTATGGGCTCCTGCTGGTTCTTTGATTCTAAACAATTTTATAAATGTTACGCACACATCAATGAGAGAATACATTCCTTGGGTTTAGTGGTACTTCAATTAATGATTTATAATAAGCAACGTAAAATGCTTTCTAATTTTTTTCCAAGTAATGACACACTACCCCAGAAGAGCTGAAAATGAGGCCCAGGTCCCCCTGGGGAAGGGGGAGAGACGGGGGCGGGGGGTGGTGGCAGAAAGAAGGCTCTCCAGCTGCCCGAGGCGAGGCTCTGCAGGAGAAGTCCTCGGCGCAGTGCGTGGGAGCATAGCAGGAGGGACAGACACAACTCGCCCAAGGGATGATGAACGTGATGAAGGGAGGAAGAGAAAACTCACAAGGAGCGAGCCTGACACAGAAGGAATTTACTATAATCTAAAATGGGAATGACTGCAGCCGTGCTTCTTAAATCTGTCACGGGATCATTCCATTTTTTTCAGAGCATAAGTTAATACTATTCACTGACTTCCAAAAATACCCACCAAGATGAAAATGGGAATTTAAGTTCCAGGGATGATGCAGCAGGATTCCTAATGAATAGGTTAGTTTGCAGTGACACAAAGCTCTGCCTTGAATTTCTGGAAACACAGCTTCCGATTTAACCCTCTCTTGCCCAGGCCTGCAGGTCTCTCCTCACCTCTTCTCACGGGAAACCAGATGCCGATGATCGATACCCTGTGAGGATGGGGTGAGGTGCCATGGGGGCCTGCAGCAGAGACAAGTGTAAATTGCAAATGCCTAAATTCCATCATTTGGGAAGAGAACAGGTTCAAGTTCTCATCTAAGAATCTCCTTGGTGTTTGCTGTTCCATACTTAATCACCTTAGACCTCCTTACAATTTTATCCTAATGCTGCACAGGTATTGAGAAGACCTCTGCCAACAAATAAGACCCCACAACATCGAAGACCAGACACACGGGCCATCTGCTCTTAGCCACCGAGAGTCTGGTGGTGTATCTAGGAGCTGCGGAAGCACTACGTGCCTCCCCTGTAGTGCTGCTGTGGTCAAGCAACCCTCCAGCCTCTGGCACCGACAGCGCAGCACCCTGATCATTTGGCTCAGCGGTCACCTCCCATTCGGCAGGTTTGGGAGCACTTTGGATTTTAAGGGTTTTGCATTTAGACATTCCAGTGTAAACCATTTCCAAAATAACCAAGGCAGGGGTCCATACACCATGTGCATTATATGTAGAATTAGATAGCTTTGCAAGGGAGTTCTTCTGGTAATTACTGCCTACATGGAATACACGAAAACAGAATTCAGAAACTGTTATGATGTGTAGTTTAACTGAACAAATATTTCTAGGGAGAGAAATTTGCTGGCTAGGGAAATGAATACCAAAACTCAACAGGACTTCTATACCAGCAACTCAGACATATCTGGGAATGGCATCATTCATTCTATGAATTATCAGAAAACTGAGGGGTCTCTTCCAGTGCTACAGATCATACTAGAAAAACATGAACCAATCACACAAATAGCAAGTGAAGAGAATAAAGTATCTGGAACCATGTTAGCCTTCAAGACATCTGAGCTATATCCACATGCCAAGTTGACTTACCAATGCAATACTTAACCACTGACTATTTGCCAAGCTCAATGCAGAGTGGGTTTTGAAGAAACTGGGTAAAACTCCTAGATTTCCCAACCATACATATTTTTCTTGGCTAGGAAACTATAAAATTTTGGACAAGATGACCAAAATCCAGCTGAAGTTTTTCTAAGTGAGAAAAGTGACAACTAAGTAGTCTGTTTACCCACTTTTCTCCAGAAAAAGGCCCCATCTGCTTTGGGAAATGTTTCCCGGATCCACCATCTGCCTCTAAACAGCAAGTTCCCACTGACCTTTGGAGGCCACTGGGAGTTCCAAGGGCCTGCTGCTGCTTCATCCACTGAGCACTGTTCTGGGCTAATTCGTAGTTTTTTGGGTTTTCCAAATCAGGTACCTTTCAGGGGTACATATTTATTTGGCTCTTTTAAAAGTATGAATTCAATCAGTTTAAATATTTGGGCTTCATTAAAAAAATTTCCTTTCCAAACTATGCTGCTTTTGTGGCTTGACTCTGGAAGTGAGGTTCCTTTCACCCCATGGATCATTTCTGGAAGTCAACAAGTAATATTAATAAATGTCCAAGGGCTTTCTTATTCTCAAGCTACTCTGAATTGAGGACCACAGCCAATCAGCTCCTGGCCAGTTTCATTCATCACAGATCCTCAGCTTTTTAGTTTCACGTTCTCCAATCTGCAAACGGTCAAGTACGATTCTTGTGAACATCAGGGAAGGAAGTAACCCACTTTGTAATGTTTTCGGCCGGCATGGGTGTGGGTGGTGGAGGCCACGGAGGTAAAGGGCAAAGGAAGAACCTGAGTCACAGGCGTGTCTACCTCCGGCTCTAGCTGGTTCACGTTTAACACTATCACTCCTGAGATAATAGAGCAACAATCTGCCGAGGATAATTTCATTTCTGCAGCAAACAGTGCAAACTGTAGCATTACCTGAAGACATAATCGGCGGAGGAGCATGGGGAATTTCAGCTTCCCAAAGAAGCCATACAACATTAATATGGGATATTTTGCTTTCCAAGAAAACATCGCAAATATCCACCATGTCAGGAACGGGGCAAACCACATGAGTACAGAAGAAGAAAAGAATCTTCTTTCCCATAAATGACCTTCTCCCCTCTAAATAGTTTCCCACGTGCTAATTTACTGAGAGGATAAGACAGTGTGGACACAGCTATGGGTTCACTGAAGTATTCTTATCCTCAAATCCACAGTTCACATCAAAAGCTGCTAAAGTAAACAAGATAAACTTAAAAAGAACATTTCATTCCTGCATGTTTAAAAGCCAGGAAAAGGCGCAGTGGTCCTGAAAAAAGAGGAAGGCTGTGCCTAAGGATTCAGAAGGAAAAAGAGGGTAAAGTCAGGCTTTGGGTAACATCTACAACTCCTGTTACCATAAAGCTCTCAGTCCCTGGAGGAACTGGGGGTGATGGTTTTCTCTAAGTCAGAAGAGACCCTCCCCATTCTACTCTACCCTGAGCATTTCTTTCTTCCCAACTGGGCACTGTGGAGGGCCCCGGAGAGCACACAGGCTTCTGCTGACTAGTCCCCTACCACATTTCAGTCCTAAATAGGAACGAATGCTACATTGTAAAATCACTGATACTTATTTTTTTAAAAAGATTTATTTATTTGAGCGAGAGAGAGCGAGAGAACGTACACAAGTGGGGTGAGGGGCATTGGGAGAAGCAGACTCCCCACTGAGCAGGGAGCCCCAAGATCATGACCTGAGCCAAAGGCGGACACTTAATGACTGAGCCAGCCAGGCGCCCCACTGATACATATTTTTAAGCCAGAAGGAAGCACAACTTTAGGTTTTTCTTTCATGCTACCGAGTAGCCATATTTTGGAAACAGATAACCGCCCCGAATCACACCTAATGCAATGAATGGCAAAACCTGGATGTTTCTGATCCCTGGTTTTTGTTAACTGGGATCTAAAACACAACCCAGCCTCTTGGTAATAAGGGGCTACTGAGGAGGTTCTTAAACCAACAGAAAAGAAAATGAGGACAGTGACTCATAAGTGGAGTGCAGTCCTTCCCACAGGTTGGCCCAAGTGGGTAGAGTATATAGAGGCGCCCTTGTGTGGAAACTTGGAGGGCTGGATGAGAATCTGCTGTGTCAGCACAATGTAGTGGAAAGAACTCCGTGAGGACTTAAGAAACCCGATCCAGCTTCCCTGATGTTTTTCTGTGACCGAGTGGCCACTTCACCTTGTCCTCTACTTCCTCTGAAGAAGGGTAGACCAGGTGACTCTTAGTTTCCTTCCAGGCCTCTGCCCGAACCCCACCTGCACGTTTACTTCCTGGAGTCTCTGTCCTCCCAGCTCTGCAGGCCTTTTGGAAGGGCCTCTCAGACAGCAGAGCCCTCTGCCAGGCTCACCTCCCTCCAGGGCCCTCTCAGCCACCGAGACTAACAGCAGGGGGCCCAAAGTGTGCTTGTGAGCCTGCTGTCTGGTGCTACAATGCGTTCTCCATGGTTGGTCCGGGGGCTGGGAACACCAGCTTCTGGAGGCGTTTCCACCAGCCAAAAGGCTATAAACCACAATCCCTCCTAGCCTCGGCTTTCCCATCACTGAAGTGGGGCCAACAACATCTTTCTCACAGAACTGTTGAATGTCAGGCACTCAGCCATTCTGAACACTGCCAGATAAAATTCAGAACACCCAGTTAAATCTGAATTTTGGATAATCTGGGACAGACTTTAAAAATTACTTTCTCTGAAATTCAAATTTAGTTAGGCATCCTGTATTTTTTTTATTTGCTAAAGTTGGCAACCCCACATATGATAGATGGTGCTGTTGGTGGTGTTAGGTACCAAAACAGCCTTACACAAAACAAAACCACTGCTGGCCTGGCTTCTGGGTCTTAGGAAAGAGACTATGTGGTTAAGGTTCTTTCTCCTCAATCCTCTCACCGTTCCAAAGCTACCCCCTTCTAGTCCTGCTGTTGGCTTTGTATCACCACATATCCTACCTGGGTCTCTCCGGGGTACCCAAATTGTCTACTGACCACTTTCCAGTCATACTCCCCTTCCCCCTGGCTGGGAAATCTGATCCAATGAATTCATGTACATGTGTCACTGATCATTTCATGAGTCATCAACCTCTTCTGAAGCAACTTTTTTCTTTTTAAAGGTCATTTATAACCTCAAATGAAGATGATCAAATTGTAGGTCATCAAAAAACTGAAGTGAAAAAAAGTAGCTTGTGTGGAAAAAAAAAAAGCATGGTGAGGATTGGGGGAGGGCTGGTTCCACCTCCTGCTGGCTCTCATGGCAGTTCCTCTAAGGTGTTTCTGCTTCTTCTAGCCTTTTCCATTCTGAGCCCATAGCAGCTCTTGTAGTAGCTGAAGACCCTGTGGATAAGGGGCAAATGGAAGGGTGGAGTGGAATGGGGGTCTACAGTCTCCTAGGACACTGGTCCCCACACTGCCCCTGCCTGCAGCCACCTTCCCAGTCACCAGTGCAGATCCTGGGGGTGCCTAGCGTATCTAATTCAGTTAGACTGGAGAACACAAACCCTGACCAGCCTTTCTCCTTTATGAGCACCATGTGTTCAGAGATGAAACCGTACTGCACACACTTGTAACTCCTGGCTCCTGAGTGCTGGCCAAAGTAACTCCAGAAGCCTTAAGAACCACCTCTCTCTTCCCAGGGCACATTAGTCTAGATGGCTCTGAGAGCTAACCTGGAGAGGCAGGGGGTGGCTTGAGGTGGTGGGACACACTTCAATCAGAATTGCTCAAGCACTTCCAAGTGGGTCAACTGAATTCCTCCTGGCCCAGCTCTGCCCTCCTGGAAAGGATCTCTGCTCCTAGGCTGTTCTATCCAAGATGATCTTTTATCTTAATCTCTACAACCTGTCAGCTAAAAGCATTTTGCCAAACCATTAAAAGGAAAAGGCTTAAAATGAACAAAATGGCAAAATACTATATAACAGATAATTTATTATCCTTCTCTAGCAATTAGCTCTCAGTGGAGTACCCCTCACTCCACCTTTTGGGAAGACAGGACTGCTACATGGCCTGGCTCACTATTCAGGTGAGAAGAATTACTACTTAACTTGGACTGAGAAATTCTCTTATAATTTTGCAAGGCCCATTGTGGGGTAGATGGAAGCACCTAGAGTCTGCCCCACTGACTCAGCAGACTACACTTTGCAATTATCTTTACATATTGGTAACTGCCCTGAGATTAGGGATGTGAATTTTTTTTTTTTTTTTAAGATGATAACAGAGTTCTGGTGGGGACAGTGGTTAGAGTGGGGGCAGGGAGTAACACCGAGAATCTCACATGTCCCAACAGCTTAACTAGGAGAAACAGACCCCTTGGTCCAAGCAGCATTTGAACCTGTGTCTTCTGGACACTCCCCACTGTCCATGATACCATTTTATTCAAGGTCTTGAGCTCCAATCTCACTTTTCCCTTGGGAGTGTGAATGCTGATGCTTTTTCAGTGTGGTCACTGATAGGAACTGACTAAGCATTTCATGGGCTGATAAGTAACAAGTGCTCTACTGAGGGATTTACTTTAACACAGGACTTATAACTTCTTTTTTTTTTTTTAAGATTTTATTTATTTATTTGAGAGAGAGAGTGAGAGAGAGAGCACAAGAGGGGGTGCGGGAGAGGGAGAAGCAGACTCCCCGCCGAGCAGGGAGCCCGATGCGGGACTCGATCCAGGGACTCCAGGATCATGACCTGAGCTGAAGGCAGTCGCTTAACCAACTGAGCCACCCAGGCGCCCGGACTTATAACTTCTTTTTTGCAGGAAGCGTCCAGTATTCAGAGACTTACATTTCACATCTTGAGTTACACTTTGGTAGTCAACAAGATTTTTTCCTTAATAGATGATGGTGAGGAACTCCGTGACAAAACAGACATGAGGCTTTCCTCCTGGATAATAGGCAATGGTCTCTTCCTTTCCAAATCTTGCACAGGAACTAGGAGTCTGGCCATTCCAGCTAATGCATCAGTTCACTGTTGTTAACAAGGAGTTAGGAGAGCAATTATTCTTCTCTTTGAGGTTTAGTTTTCTTTCTCATTAAACTGTATTTTTCAAGAGAATTTGTATTTCCAACCATCAGGTGTTTCTCTCACCTACTTCCAGGTAACAGTAAAACATGGCTCAAAAGGCCTTGTGCCCTTGAACCAGTTATCTGTTCAGAAGGCCACCTGGGTTTGGGGTACTATAAATTATCATATTCTGTGTCTAGTGAGCAAAGGTCAAAAATTATAAGGGCCTTGGAGCCATCCTCAGCACTCCGAAGCCAGGAGTTGGAGGAGTGGGGCCTAGGAACCTGCATTTTCACAACCTTCCTAGGTGATCTTGAAGAACCCTTAAGTTTGGGGACCATTCTGGTATATAACACATTGCTATTAAGGCTGAGGTCAGTCCATTTGGAACCAGTCAGCTTGGCTGTGTTGCAAAGAAATCTGCATATGCCCACTTTATCAGTCAAGGTTCCAGCAGGAAATAGACAACAGTCTCAAATTATGATAATTTGAAGAGAATTTAATAAAGGGGCTATTTACAAAGAAGTGGGTGGGGTACAGGAAAGCCACAATGCCTAGTGCAGTCCCCTGGGCTAATTAACCTGGGGGAATCAGGTAGGGCAGGCTCTGTCACACCCCAAGGCTGAGGGGGCAAGATGAGAGGGTGGCTACCTGAACCTGGGACAGAAATGCTGGCTGGACAGCACTGCCTGACAGGAGCTGTGACCACCCTTGAAGATCCAATGCCTGAGAAACCCCACAGAAAATAAGGATCCTGACCTCACTCCCGACCTCCAGGTTCAGGTGCCCCCCTTGCTGAACCTAGCTAGGAACCAGAGGCAATGGCACCCACCAAAGCAGTGCACAGAAGTCAATTTTCGGGGGCAGAGAGCAAGCAGGGAGGAAGAGGGAGGGCAGTGTCTGGACTTGGGGAAGCAAAGGGAAGATGCCTGGTAAGGTGCCACTATAGAAACCTACAGAAGCCATACCAGGGAGTGTCAAGCCTTCACCAGCATTACAGATGGCAGCATTCCACCTGCAAATGCCGAGCGTCTATGCTTCTGCCATGCCCACTTATCAAAGTACCTAACGGGATAGATAACTACAGGAAGAACACAACTTTGTCCAGGAAAGTATTTCAAAAAATAAATTCACAAATGTACCTACCAAATATCTACTGAGCACCAATTTCATGAAAGACATATTTCACACTTTAGTAGTAAAGGTCTTGGTGTCTTTTATGTTGAACTTAATAGGGCTACTGCTGAGAGCCGTGTTCATAGGGTTTAGTGAAGTGCCTGCTGCTGTTTCCTAAAAAAGTGTGTGTGTGTGTGTGTGTGTGTGTGTGTGTTACAGAAAAGGAAAATATCTCAGATTTTTCAAGTGGAAAAATTGAACTTTTCCATGTACTCATAGCCTATAGCAAAAGTGACTTTCCCCCCCTTTTAATATATATGACTTTCCAACTAGGTTTTACCTGCATGTGAGCAGGCGATTACACACAGAATGTGAGGTCGGATGGCCTGAAACAAATGGGGTGAGGGATGATTTATTCCATCCTTCAACTTCCACCCAACTAATGTTGGTTCTGTGAAACTTAAGTTCTCAGGAGGCATCTCTCCTACGGTCACCTTCACTGGGTGCTCAATAAATGACTTTGAAGTCTCACCATCTCCACATTGACCTGGTTCACTGGCCTCCGTGAAGGAAAGTCTCCTGAGTTCTCTGGGTTAGCCGAGTGGTGCAGCAGTGTCTGCCACCAGGGACGCCCCAGGTGACTTCAGGGGCACATCACAGAATTACAAAATGAAAACCTTATTCCTTTCTCAGTGCTCTTCAAATCTTCTCAAACACCGAAGTCTCAGCTGGATGCTGCATGTCTACGACAGCTTGCCTCTGTAACACCTGCCAACGCCCCTCTTTCTCTGGAGAGGTGTGGCCTTAGGCCCTAATCTTACTTCACTTATTTATTTTAATCATGATCATTTATTTGCATCAAATGATACTGGTTTTCTACTGGAGGAGGTCACACAGTCTCCTTTTAAAATAAGTTTGATTTAGGGCGCCTGGGTGGCTCAGTTGGTTAAGCGACTGCCTTCGACTCAGGTCATGATCCTGGAGTCCCAGGATCGAGTCCCGCATCGGGCTCCTTGCTCAGCAGGGAGTCTGCTTCTCCCTCTGACCCTCCCCCCTCTCATGCTCTCTCTCTCGCTATCTCATTCTCTCTCAAATAAATAAATAAAATCTTTAAAAAAAAAAAAATAAGTTTGATTTAGGGGCGCCTCGGTGGCTCAGTCATTAAGCGTCTGCCTTCGGCTCAGGTCATGATCCCAGGGTCCTGGGATCGAGCCCTGCGTCGGGCTCTCTGCTCTTCCGGAAGCCTGCTTCTCCCTCTCCCACTCCCCCTGCTTGTGTTCCCTCCCTTGCTATCTCTGTCAAAAAATAAATAAAAATCTTCAAAAAATAAAATGTTTGGTTTAGTATAAAAAATTAAGGGCTGTTATATAAATAATGCAGGTGGTACACAGATATGAAGAAGACAAGACAGGTGGTATACAATGACTAGAGTCTGGGAAACACTGATCTAATGCCAAATATACCTCATGAGTCAGAGAGACCTAGGTTTAGTTCTAACTGCCATCCAATAGCAATAATGACTAATTTTATTGCCTTGTAAACAAACAATTCTTTCATTGAAGGTAGTAGTTCTGGTCAGAGGGTTGCAGCTCAAAGAGAGTAATAAAAATTTAGTAAAACTGCTTTGTAATCCGAATCCTATCTTGTTCTTAACAGAGATGCCTGTGATATTAAACATTTATACGGTATACTACTGTAGGATGAAAATATGGCATAATAAATTATGAAAGGAGAGGGAAAATAGCTAAATGCTGCTCTCCTCATCAGGTCTGACAAGAGAGCCTTCAGCAGTCCCTGTAATGTGCGGGGGAAAAACCTTCCCTCACTCACGTAAGATTCACTGACAGTATTCCAGGTCCACCCAGGCAGAATAAATTCCAAAAGCAATCTGTCATGGTACATGAATCCTTCTGATGTTTGGTAAAAATACTTCGTATTCTGTGGTGCTGATCAGGGAGGACATGGTCAATGGTCCCTTCCTACACAAACTGTACAGCTCTTAAGGCATTTTACTTCAGCCCTGTTTTGTTTCAAGTCAGCCAAAACCCCAAATTCTAACCTCTTGAAAAATTTACATTTATGTTCATGTTTTTTCAAGTCAAGACCTCAGGAAACATTAAATCAACCAACATATGGTGCCTTTTTTCTCCTATCATGAGCATGAGAAAGCGGAGTGTTGGGGTGCACTCACACTCACTTGTGATACACCTGCACACATACTTGCCCCCACCTGCAAACTCACCTGGGGGTAGAGCCAGAAACTAATGCTGCCCAGCTCATTCCAGAAAGAGGTGTTTGAAACAAAGTGTGCTGTCCTTCTGAACCCTTATTTACACTTGAACTTTGCTAAATATCACACATCAGTAGACACTCTGGAGCCGGGGCCCTCTCCCTATGCATTGTCTGCTTTTTACTTGTTTTAAAAATATTTCTACAATGCATCTATTGTTCTCCATTCATCATATAATTGTATGATACACTGGCAAACAACTGTTCCTCAATGAATAAAAGTGTGTTTACCAAAGAATAATTGGAGTTACTTGGCACAGGAACCAGACCTTGTCCACCACCAGCTGATGTATGTTGCAAACATAGAGCCCTCAGCCTTCTGCCCTTGCTGCACGTGTAAACAGTCAGTACTTGTTAATTCTGGGACCTCAGTTTTAGCCACATAAGATAAAGGAATGCTATTTTATGCTGTATGATTTCATTTGTAGAATTTTTTAAATTACTCAGTTGCTAGAATTATAGGAAATAAACAGACTTTAATTTTATTTAAATCCTAAAATTTAGATTCAAACAAAATGTTTTAAAACATGTCATAATAGTAGCTTATTTTTGGGGGGGAGGAGGGGGAAGTTCCTATAACAGCATTTAGACTTATAAATGTAAATATAGTGAATAGAGGGCAATACGGGTCAAGATACTGCTATGCTTCTTATTCTAACAGAACCCAGTTTCATAAAGAGACTTGTTTGAGGACAAAGTGCAAGTTGAGTTTTATGTTTCAGGTCTCTCCAAATCATACCTGTACCATACATGCTTCTGGGTGTCTGCCCCATCCTTGTCCTGTTCCCTGGGAATCCGTCCTGCCATTGGCTCAGCGGCAAACCATGTGACCATAGCTAGTCCAGCAACATATGATTGGACAGAAGTGTACAAATGTGAAATTACTGAACATCAAAGAATAAAAGGAGCTCCCAGAGCAAATGGTAAAGGGATGAAAGTAAGAATCATCAACTGAGGATTTGATGCTCTCAGAGGAAAAGACCTTTCTGATGGCACTTCAACAGGCTGGTGGTAAGGAAGACTGATAAATGCCCCATCAGATCCCAAGTGATTACCTAATAGTGCACACCAGTGGTTACACATGAAATTTTCAGGTAAGAAGAAAAAGGTCGTAACCCAAATGCCAGACATAAACGTGGCACACGTGAGTCTTACCCAAAATCACAACTGCTGCTTTGCTGTGACTCTCCTCTACAGTAATTTTTAAACATTGTGGAAAGACACCAATGATTACCTACTCAGACAACACCAGTACATTTATTTCAAATTTCTAGGAGGTAAAAGAAATGTCTGATGCTGATGCTTTATGCATGCTCAAGGCCAGCTTATAAATACTCCATTCGGTGAAAACATAAATTTGCAACAATGAAAAGACACTGGCAAAATCCACCTCTTGCCATTCAACTGAAGGAGGCCCACCCACAAATGCTGGCTAGGAACTTTCAAGCTGTACAGCTTGGCTTAAAAAGGTAAGTTAAGCCAATCAGATTGCTCTGCCAGGAATTTGGAACTAGAAAGTGGAGAAGCTGTTACTGGTTAGCCGTGGGCTGCTAAGTTGACAAATCATTCCAGTCAAGAGGCTTTTTAAATTTCTTTTAATTTTGGGAAGGGGAGTAATAAATAGAAATGGCTAGATGAAGTATCCACAAAGTTTCTTCCTCCCCAAAAAACATTTTGGGTCAAAAACAGTTCTGAATCACTGCTCTTTAAATGCAATTAATAATTATTCACCTAGGGAGAATATTTGAGAAGGAAGAAAAGCATGTACATAATTCCGTGGTGAGTGGTGCATAAAACAGGGGCTACTGTTTGGTTCATCTGACGCGTGAAGTCTTGCAGGCCAACAGCTGCTGGCTCTCCAGGCATCACAGGTAACAAGGAAAGCTGCAGCCTCAAAATCAGAATACAAAGGAGAAACATATGTGCTAGCTTCCAGGGAACCTGTCTGAGGACCCTCTGCACCCCAGGCCCCAGGCTGGCGTGTGGAAGGTGCTCAAACATGTCTATGGAGCTGCGTGGGATTGAACCTGGCCCAGGAGCAGCCTTGGGTGGAAGTCGGACAGGCTTCGAGTGAAACCAGCACGAGTGAAGATTGGAGTGGCTGCAATCAGCACTGTGTCTAAGTGAACGAAGGGCGTTCTGAAGAAGAGGCCAGTGACTGCCTAGGCAAGAGGGGAGGGTGCCACGGCCTCGGAAAGGAGGTTGGGCAGATGGTGATCCTTCAGGGGAGTGAACAGAAATGCCCAGAGCAAAACCTCGAGACTCCTTCATCTAAATGGATGTGTTAATGGCTCCCATGGAGCGGGTGTAAGAGGCCTGAGCACATATGCCTCCGTCTACTGTACTGGCTGTAAATAAACCATGTGCTCGTCTGCACCATCTGCTTAGTGTGCACTTTGTGGAACTGTGTGAAGAGAAAAAAGTGTTTGGGGCCAAATGTCTAGAAATACTTTAGTTGTATACTTAGAAACCAAATATGCTTACACAGCTAAATTATTACATTGCCTTTAAAGTGGGTAATTTAAAATGCTCCCCCTTTTTAATAAGGGGGGCAATGCTGGACAGTAGGAGGCCACATGGCGTTGAAAGGTCAAATAGTAGGTCGCAGGCACAGAATGAGGCTGGAGACAAGTTATCCTACAACTAGAGTTAATCAATCTTGAGTTAGTCATACTTAACCGGTCTTAACCACAAATTCTTCATCTATAAAAGAAGAGTGTGTCACTCATCTTCCTCAGAGTGGTATTTTGAGGATCAATGAGTTCTTTAGATAAAAGATACTATGAACATACAACATGTTTTTATGGAGACGGTCATGCCCTCTATAAAATACTTAGTATACATCACACATGATCATTGCCCTCAGATACACATTGAGATTGCTTATTGTTCATTATTTTTACTTTCTCCAAATTATATAAATAATGCAACTAATTCACTCATGAAACAATTATTTACTGAGCATTCAGTATGTTTTAGACTGTGGAATAATTTAAATCAGAAGTAAGAGACCTAAAATTATGTTCTAAAATCACAGACTTAGTATGTTGCATGTAATTTCCAAAATACACAGTTGGACTTGTGTTTTCAAAATTAAACAGTTTACAAAATTTAACAGTGGGGTAATTTCCCACTTCTGTATTTGTGATGGTCTAAAGTTTAGTGATTTCAAAGAGTTCAAAGAACTCCCTCATCTAACTTGGATGACCTTTATCCCTAGGACTAATACAGCAGCAATTTAGGTAGATACTATACACACTCCCAGACAACCCAACGACTTTATGGAAAACTCTACAATACAGCATGAACACCTGGTTTATGAAATGCAAACCTGAAAGAATAATCATACTGTGTTAGACTGATTTACAAACCATATCTCATCTTAACAGAACCCCCAGAAATAATGTAGGTCAGATCCTGATAAAACGAATTCCAAGGATTGCTCAAATACTTTTTATGGAGCTGAACTTGGGCTCTATCAGAATTTGCTTGGAGGAAGGAAGAGGAAATGAGTGTAGTAGTTGGAGCTAGCGCTTTGGACTCAGACAAAGTCCCACATCATGATGTATCAGCCATGGTCTTAAATCAGCTACTTTAGGTTTTGTCCTTGGTTTTGTCATCTACAAAATGGAGATGACAATACCACCTATCTCAGAGGATTTCCAAGTGAAACAGTAGAAGTCTTAGCATATGGTAAGGACTCAATAAATATTAGCTAATACAGAGATCTTCATTGTGTGGAAACAGAACTGGCATGGAAGCCAGAGGGTCATCAAAGAAGTGTTATTGAAACTGGAAAGTGGGTGGAGGAGGGGGAGACCCTGCTACTCCTGTTCCCATTGGCAGCTCTGTCGCCCTTGCTAGGCAGAAAGCACAGAGGTGCCAAGGATCTTGAGGGAGATGGATCATCCTTTTAGTCTGTCTCAGCAAGACTTGAGCTGAAGGAGAGAGTACAGGCCACTCTGGAAGCAGCACAAGTGAACCTTAATTTCTCATCACATCCCAACATGGGAGTGCCTCAGTACCATCTTGATTTATGTTAATTCCATAAAGAGAAAGCACAGTGTGTACTCTGGATGAGTTTTAAAACTGAAGGGGAAAATCCCACACTCACAATGCATTTTAACATTGTTCTTATTAAAATACTTTAAAGACAGGTCAAAATGGTGGGGAGAAAACAAATCCTAACCACGGGGTTAGTTTCAGAATGGCTTTGGTTTTACAAACTAAGCTTTGATTCTAAAAACAAAAGTGCAGAGGAGAATGATAAAGCCTCATCCCACTGACCAGGTCCCACATTCTCACCAAAACAGAACAAAATAAAAGCCTAAAGCATGAAAAGATCTTTTTCTGCAAGCTTTTGGAATTTCCTAGGAGAAGGATGAAGATACAACTACAGCTGTGAATTTAACGCAGGTAAATTTTAATCTTCTCTTTTGTCAAAAGGTTGGAGGGGCACTTGGGTGGCTGGGCCGGTTAAGTGTCTGCCTTCAGCTCAGGTCGTGATCCCAGGGTCCTGGGATTGAGCCCCTCGTCAGGCTCCCTGCTCGGCGGGAGCCTGCTTCCTCTCAAATAGATAACATACTTTTGAAAATAGCAACAAAAAAAATCGTAATCGCTAAATTTAAGGAGTACCTAATAAAAATCTTAAATGCCTAGAAGTATATTGTCTCCATTCACCCTTCACCTGGCTATGTAGCACTTAAATTTACTCCTCCCGGCTTGTGCTCTCTCTCGCTAGCTCTGTCACTATCTGTCTCTCTCAAATAAATAAATAAAATCTTAAAAAAAAAAAAAAGGTTGGAAACACTTAAGAACCTGAGATGGAAACAAGTTTATGCAAAAATTTGTAATACGTGCTACATAAAATGTGTATTTTGTGTAGAATCAAGGAAATATATACCTAAGTTATGAATTTCACACAGTGACAAGGATATTTTCAAGGAGTATTCCTATACAAAATATTTTTAAAACATCTATTTGGTTTAGGCCTTTGAAACAATCCCATACTTATTCCAGAAAAAAAAAAAAAGGAAAATGGCAGTAAAATTAAGACGATTTTCAACTAAAATAAATTCACGTGGAAATCCTAGGAGGGCAGAAATATAAGCCAGGACTTGACTGTGGAACACATAAGCATGAGTACAGAGAATACTGGAGTTCCCTCCTTTCAGAAAATTTATGAAATGTAATTCCTGGATAATCTCAACATGCAAGGCAAATAAAGTGGTGAGTTCACAGTTGTGCGTGTGCGCGTGCTTTAAAAAAAGATATACAACAAGGCTTCTTTGAGGAATTCGCTTCAAAGGAATTTGAAGACCTTAAAAGAAATGTGGTAACAAAAATTTAATTTCAACACTATAGTAACACAACTATCTCATGAAATCCGGCTCAGCCACATGGGATGAGACAGAGAGCTAAGAAAGATTCAGTCCACATTTGGTCAATGCAGGATCGCCTCGCTGTTCTCCTGGAGCGGAAGCAGTATAGACGGGGCTACAGCCTCAGCCTCCTACAATCTGTAAACTGTTTAAACATCTTCAGAAATAATGGGAAAAAAATGGCCACATTATTTGATTGCATAACAAGATTTGAATGATGAATTCGGAGGAATTGCGATGTTTATAGTTTTAATTGTCCAAAATGTCTTTCAATCACACTTAATCCTCACTCTAATTAAAAATGTGTTACAAATAAATAGCAACACAAACAAAATTCTCAATTAAACCACAATAAAAAAAAATCAATCTGGGTAACCACTCCCTCCCATTGTTGAAAAATTAAGTATACACATTTGCTGAAATTCAAAATCTTGTACAGTTTTAGTATAGTCCCACTTTTGTAAAATAGGTATGTAGAGAAAAAAAAAAAAAAAAGACTGGAATAAAATACTCCCAAACCAGAAACACTGGTTGTTTCTGCCTGGTGGAATTTGAGTAAAGGGATTATATCCGTTACTGAGTATTTCTAATTTTGCTAAAATTTCCTACAATACAAAATGTAATAATCATTGAGCATGTATGAGAGGCTAGGCAGTATCCAGGATGCTTTCTGCATCTCACAGAGTGCTCACATCTGCACGAGGGGGGTATTATTATCTCTGCAGATGTGGAAGCAGAAACCCAGGCAACCAACACTGGAGAGGTGGGGACTGGAACTCAGACATGCCTGTCTCATAATCATTCTGTGGCAACTGTATTTCATTTGTGGCCAGAAAACAAACAAACTTAAAAGTAAATTTAAGTGCTACATAGCCAGGTGAAGGGTGAATGGAGACAATATACTTCTAGGCATTTAAGATTTTTATAGGTACTCCTTAAATTTAGCGATTATGATTTTTTTTGTTGCTATTTTCAAAAGTATGTTATCTATTTGAAAATAAAAGGAAATGAATGAAATCTTACATGATGCTAAAAACCAATGAACTGGATTTAGATCAGTTATCATGTCTACACAACATCCTTTCAGTGAGGATTCTATTACCTGAAGTAGACAACCTCCTCACTAATTCTGACCTGACTCTGAGGAAAAAAGTAAAAAAAGAGTCTTCCCTTTTAAGAGGCATAGAGATAGGACTCACAGAAAATGGTACTCCATAGACCATATATGGAGGCCATGATTTCTTGGTGGCTAAAACTCCCATCTAAGCACAATAGAAATCAAAGAAATAGAAGTTAAAACAGTGAAGCATCATTTTTCACCTGTCACACTGACAAAAATGATAACCAATGAAAAGTATTATCATAAGAGTTTTGAGGGGCGCCTGGGTGGCTCAGTCATTAAGCATCTGCCTTCGGCTCAGGTCATGGTCCCAGAGTCCTGGGATCGAGCCCCGCATCGGGCTTGCTGCTCAGCGGGAAGCCTGCTTCTCCCTCTCCCACTCCCCCTGCTTGTGTTCCCTCTCTGGTTGTCTCTCTCTGTCAAATAAATAAATAAAATCTTAAAAAAAAAAAAGTTTTGAAAAACTGGCACCATTGTAAACTTTTAGTAGAGAGTGGGTAGGCAATAAATATGGATCAAACTTCAAAATGTGTAAACAACTGACCAGCGAATTCTCCTCCTAAGGACTTATTTTAAGGAGAAAATTAGGTTATGTATGCAAACGTAAATGTGGCAGTAATCGCTGTTCAATGCAGTATTGCTTATAACATAGAAAAACCAGTAATAACCAAAATATCCTTTGATAGAAGAGTTTGCTGCTTTCCCCAGAATTTAGCAGTGTCTATTTGTAGAAGTAAAAATAAGTACCTGTGAATGAACAAATTAACAGGACACAGCTATACAACTGAATTTTATGCTGGTACTAACATTCTTGATGTAAAGCTATATTCAACATAGAACGGAGTCGATAGCATTTTGTTAAGTGATCAAAACAGATTACAGACTAGCCTGTGTAGTATGATCCCACTTAGAAAAAATCATATGTATGTCCACCTGTGTATATATGTGTAGAATGGCAGTGTAGGTGGGATTTGTGAAATTTTCACTTTTTTCTTTATACTTTTCTGTATTATTTGGATTTATTTTAAAACAATAGCTACATATTTTCTATTTGGCTGAGAAGAAACCTATTCTTTGAATTCTTATCCCAACCACTCAATCTATGGAGAAGGAAAATCCTACTAACAGACAACATTCAGGGAATATAATTTAAGACAATTCCTTTTCCCTTGATTTCTCAAATATTGCTGTGCTAGTTCTCTCTTCTGCAACTTACTCCTATAACAGGTCTGAAGCAGAATGAACACAAGGCACATCTGTTTTAAAACAGTTGTAATCAACATCCTGGTAACCATTATACTGAAGAGAAAATCTCAGTGCATGGTATTTCACTATTTTGACTTTCTCTGTCCATAACCCTTCAGAACCCACCCTTGTTAACTTTCTGGCCAACCTCATCGCCCAAGGGTGCTCTCTTGGGCTCTGTGTGCATTCAAGTGTATTCACCATCAATGGACTCCATCTGTCAGCTCTATACACAAAGACCTTCAAGTTATTTGGCAAAGAAACACTGCTTTTCTTGAACGCTGGATTGAGTTTAAAAGCGGACCGTTTGTATTAATAACTAATGGCTTCTGGTAATTTTTTTCAGTCCGGGAGAAAATACAAGCATTCCTGATAAACAAATGACAAAGTGTCTCTCTTTGGATTCAAACAAGAGCAACGTGATTCCTCCACTGGGGCACTGTCTGGTTATAACAGTGCCCAGCTGCGATTCTGGCCAGCCTCTTAAAGCAGGAGTCGGGGCCAACAGACACTGCATCTATGCACATGTGCCCTGAAGAATCAGCCAACTGTGAGAAGGGCAGAGAGAACACATGAGCTGATGAGTGATCTGCCTCTTCTGGATGCCACTTATCTGAAAGTACCGCAGTTTGCTGATGAAACATGCCATGCCAATGCATGGGTTCATCAAGTCAAGAATAAGCTACATGTTTTGGTCTTGTCGTATCTTCTCCCAAATAATCAAGCCCAGAGTAAGAGCAAGATGGAGGGCTGAGAGAACAGAGACAGAATGCTGGAAGACAACGCACATCTACTGCTTCTTCCTTGCAGCTCCTGGGTGAGCTATCAATCCAGGTGGGTGTTAGGGACAGCAACAGCAGATACCCAATGTGAAAAGCATTCTAAGCCCCAGACATGAGGGTGGCTGGCTTGATCTGATCAAGTAGATTATGGATTTAATGTTGCAAATCCTCTTTTTTTTTTTTTAAAAAAAGGTACCACTGTACATGAAGACGAGCCTACTGGCATGAGCTCTGAGTTCATGGTCAGTGGTGGTGATAGTTTGTAATCACACCTGTTGGATGCCAGTGCCACTCGTTTACAAGATGCTTGGACAGCCTGGGGCCTCCTGAGAAAGGAGTCCGACCACCGCCCACCTCGGGAGCCCGGCTCTTTCGCCCCTGCTGCCGCTGACTAGTTTTCCCTGATGCTGCTGTCCTGTGCCTTGTCTACTCAGACCAGTCAGCTTCCGAGCCACAGATATTTCCTGAGGGGTATAAAACTCAACAAATGGCAAATAAACAATACAAAACATGATTTCATGCTGTCATGCTGCTGTTTCTCTAGACTGAAGCATTGTAGCAGCTCCCTGACTTACAAGTATCATTTGGCACTCACTTTTCCCTTCCAGTTACTTCTTTTTCCTGCTTTTACCCTTAGTCCATCAGCAACCTCTATTGCCTATACCCTTCCCCAGCCCCGCCCCTGGGACCCTGGCTCTCAAGGTCACCAGGCTACAGAAAGGGTTCTTGTAAAGTTCACCAGCAAGTTACCCTACCTTGTTCTCCAGAGTTTAACACTGTCTGTGTGTGGCTTTTGCTGCCAGTGTTGGCTATGCCTGATCATCTTCTCTGCCCAAATCAGCTCTACGTGCTCCCTTCAGTCGGAGGCAGACATCTTCCCAGGCTGAGCAGCTCAGTCTTGTCTCTTTCCCCTGATTTCATCCCCTATATCCAGGCAGCCTTCCATCAAACCTCGAGATTCAGTCTTCAAAAAGGCTTGCAATTCATCAAGATTTAACACAGATTTAATAAAATAACATTCCTAAAAGGAGTCTAGAAACCATAGTATGACATACAAATACAAGATATCAGTATGGGCATAATCATTTTACCTCAATTCTGTTCCCTGCTGAAGTCATTCGAACTCTTTTTCCAGTATTTAAATCCTTCTATAATCTGGACTCACTTTAAATCTCCGACTAGATCATGATTGTTGTTTTATGACAGGCCCTGGAAGTGGAATATGTCCTTCCCTCTAAAACCTCTCTATAAAAATGCAGCACTTGAACCACCTTCGCCAAGACCTTGACCCAGATTAAATTGAGTTTTAGCCTCTCCAGTAACCCCTCGGGCAGAATTTTAATTAGTTTAACAGACATATATGCATTACAGAAGTCTTTATGTAGTTTCCATTTTCCTGCTTCTCTATTTTCTAATTTGTATTTACTTATTTCCCAAATTAGCACAAACAGGGATCATGTCTTATGGACTATTAGTGACCAACAGACTTCAGTTCACTACGGATGACAGATTAGTCCCACCTCCCTCACTTTTAAAAATACATAAATATTCAAATATTATTCCTATACACTCACCCTTGGTGTCTCCTCCAGAGGGTCCAGTGATGAGAGAGTTACTAAGAGTATTTAAAAGCCTCATTTCAACTCAGGAGCAAGAAATTCATCCACCCCTGACAAAAACAGCTTAAGAATAAATTCCAAACACCCAAGTGTTATTTTCTTCACCCCACAAACCCACGAACATTATGTGACCATGACACAAGCTTGGATGACATCCCATGGCAATCAGATGATAGATGTTTTCATTGGTTTCTCCTTAAATCAGGGCTATTAACAGCAGCACGATACTGAATGAAAACCCTCAGCAAAAGAGCTCAAATTGTATCTGACAAGGCTCACTTTATAAACCTCAACTATTTTCCTACTGAAGAGATGTTGTATTAAGTCAACTCTGTTTATACAACCATTATGTATTTATGTTCTCTTTAAAGATAAATGATACTTTTATGAAGAATGAATTGCACACAAAATACTATCTGCCTTGGAAAGATGCCAACATACACAGTTAAAATACACAAAACAAAAACAACCAGCTACCAATACTTCTTCCAAACAAAACAAGGGGTGTGCAGATTTCTCTACTGCATAGTAGGGTGATCTTAATGAGGGAAGCAAAATTAATGTTACTGTTAGAAAACGATCTGAGAAATAGGTTAACTGTACCTTATGATAATTGCACTAATATATTTACTATAAAGCTTAGGATATTTTAATTTGAATTTAAACTATAATTTAATATTATATATAAATTGGAATGATCTAATTGAATGGGCAAAAATACCAATGTTCACTCACCCACTCACCCACTATCGATGGGTGCTTTGATAGGGGAATATGAAAAGACACTGTCCCTACCATCTCAGAGTCTTAGAGAAAACAGATACACAACCATATGTTAACTACTATAATTATTCAGTCGGCTTTGCTTGGAAACACCCACATTTAAGAAGTTGGTGAATCACAAAATGGGTATGATGGAGATTTATCCTGACCAATGTCATCTCCAAATCAGAAAGCAGTATGTATAAAATTATCCCATTCATGTTGAACAACAACAAACAAACCAGATTACATGGAAAGGGTCAGGAAAAGAGACCCATTTGCCTCTGGGATGGGGGGTGGTGGAAAAAGGAAAGGAACATGGTTAAAAAAAAAAAAAGACTTTCTCTTTTTACTTTACATACTTCTGTTATTGTCTAAAATTTTAAAGTCATCTATATGTTCATGTAATACTTGGCTACTGAGGAAATAAGTGATTGAAACACAGAAGCAGTAAGGCAGACAGAGATGAGCTCCCAGTAGAAGAAAATCCAGGAGCGGGTAGAGTCATAGAAGCCATTGGAGGACAGTGCGGAGAGAGAGGGCTGGTCAACCAGATCATCCGCCTGCATAACAGATATGGAGGAGGACAAGGACGCAAGAAAGGACATGCTACAAAGGAGGAGGACTCTCTAATTTGGGATATGGCTGTTTCACTGCAACAGCAGCAGGGGAAAGAAGAGTGCCGCAGGGTGAAGGTAGGGGTGAGGGTGGGATGAACAGCAGCTGGAGATCAAATGCCGCAGGACAGGTAACACGCAGGAATGAAGTGAACTGGGAGCAAGCTGCCCCCTCTGTCTCTTCCACATTGCCAAATGGGTACAAAAAAATGCTTGTCTGTTTTGTGAAAATCAACAGTACAAATGTGATCGTGAATGGCAACTAACACTTGTGGCCACAGACTTCAGGGGTGGGGACCCACCAAGAACCTGACAGACTGCCTAGGAACTGATGGGGCGGCCGCTATGCAGCTCCTTCTCCAGTTAATGGCTGCCAAGTGGTGATATTCGCCCAATGTTGCGAGATCATCTTATTTTTAAAGAGAAGCCATAAATCTGGATTTTTTTTTTTTTAGTGTGAAATATCTTGACTTTTAAATGCTGGCTCAAATTAAAAACAAAACAAAACAAAACATTGGACTAGGCAAAATATGCCTATGGGCCACCTCTAGCATTCTGACCCTTTCAAGCTTGGCACTGAAGAGAAAATGTCAGGTAAAAATTTTATTTTTTTCCTTTATTTATTATTTATTTATTTATTTTAAAGAAAGAGAGCTTTTCACGTGTTGCTAGGCTAAGAGTAAAGACCTAATAGGTAAAAACCATCCTCTAATTTTTTAAAAAAATATTCAATACTTGAACAAAAAAGGGCTCACTTTGCTTGCCTTTAAGAGTCTATACACTCATGGGGTACCTGGGTGGCTCAGTCTGCCTTTGGCTCAGGTCATGGGATCCTAGGATTGAGCCCCACATCTGGCTCCACACTCAGCGGGGAGTCTGCTTCTCTTTCTCCCTCTGCCCCTCCCCCCTGCTCCTTCTCTTTCTCTCTCAAATAAATAAAATCTTAAAAAAAAAAAAAGAGTCTACACCCTCACATACTCTACTGGTAAACATTTAATCCACACTCTTGTATCATGCTAACATAACAGACCTCAGCTAACTATTTATTGCAAGTGTTAAAATATGTGTTTGGGTGGGAAGCACAAATTAACTGATAATTTTTGAAAGGAGAACATGAGGAAAGAACCAAAATTCTCACAGAAAATATATAAACACTCAAGTGGACTTTCAGTTTATCAAATTTCCTCAGGAAAGAACTTCCCATTTGCAGCTGACTTATATTACAACAACACACCCAACAATTTCATTAGAATGTTATTTTTAATCAGTTCATCATATCGCTTTGCCTCCGGAACTGGAAGCAAGGAGTACGTAAAGTCACCAACTATGGATACAAAACATTCAGAGTTCAAATAGCATTTTTAACTAGGAAAATAGTTAGAAAAGCACAGCATCTCCACAAAAGAAAGGTATCAACAATTGATACTCTTACATGAGTACACAGTCTTTAAAGAAAAATCTTCATTGTAAACTTTTGAAAATTGAAAAACATCTATTGCAAGATGTGAAGAATCTATTTGGTCATTACTCATCTGTGATAACATCACTGGCTGGGTCATTGCCATAGAATCTATTTTAAGCTCATTTCACTTTGCTCTAGTTCTCCTAGTCTATTAAGGGGCATTTTGGATGATGATAAATATTAGTGTCTCTACTTTCAAATGATTTTCCCCCTGACCCAACAAATACAATCTCAGGCATGCGGAAAGAGAACTCAGGTGGAAGCCCTCTGTATACTAGGCTTAACTCTCTACTGAAACTTAGGGGAAAGCCTGACTACCACCCCCACCCCTCTGTTTAGCATCTTTAACACTGGGTGACATTCTTGCCTGTGGCTCTGTGTCTTTGTCTTTCCATCTACAGTACATTTCTCTGTCTCAAGTCCTTCGTCTTCAGCTCTTATGTAGCTCTGCCCTAGCTTGTCTTTCCCTGTTCACTCTGTCTCATCCATTTTGCCTTACTTGCTCTCGTTCATTATTTTGTATTTGTATTTGTTTAGGTTTAGCTATTTTGCTTCTCTGGTCTCCTGTCCCTTCTTCCAGTTAGGACCCTTTCCCCTCCCTGCACAAATCAGGTGGCCACAAAATGCATTTTTTGTATACCCTTACCCCTAAGGTTCTTATTTGTATCAAGTTCACAAATTCACACGCTGAACCAGTGTCTCTGTCAGAAAATATATTTTACATTTGTGACAAAGGAACTGCTTAAAATTCCCTGTCTTTTTGAAAGCTCCTTCCAGCTCCCATCTCTGTGCTCTACAGGCATTTCCTTAGACTGCCAGGCCCAACATTAGCAGAGTCAGGAAGTTACGGCCTGGGATTGTGGGACCAGTGCTCCACGGAACTTACTGGGATCTCTCTGGGCTGTGGGCAAAGAGGCCCAGACCATTCTCCCTGTTTCCAAACAAGACAAAGATTCCACTCTACTTTGGGGGAACATCCTCTTCTCCATTTAGCTCTCATGCTTTCAAAATCTTTGCTGAAAACAGATTTAACTGCCTCAAACAAACACCAAAGACTTAGTTTTATAATTGTGCTTCCCACCCAAACAAATCTGCAACTGAAATAACATGGAGCCTCTGGGATTTCTATTACTTACAGGCAGCACCACATAGGACCAAGGGCACAGTTTTTATAACCAGACAGAACTGGGCTCAAATCCCAGCGTTCTCTACATAGCATACCAGGCAAGTTACTTGACTTCTTGGGCTGCAGTTTTTTTTTCAGCAGCAAAGTGAAGACATCAATACCTACCACACAGGATTCCTGGGAGGTGTAAATTACATGAGGCACTATAGAAGAATGACTAGTGCAGCTGTAAACAGTGGTGTGAGGGGCACAGAAATCAAGAACGCCTGCTTTCAGGCTCTCTTCCCCCAGCCCCGAATGTGGATTCTGACTTTGCTCTGCTGGTTCTTCCCCTCGCCTACCCTTCTGGGAAAGTCTTGATCCTGGTCTCTCTGGGGGGTATCTTACGATGCAGAATGAGGGGGGAAGGTGGAAAAGCAAGTGGGTCATGGTTAGGAAAAGTCTATAAGTGCGCAAGCGTTGTAGAGTGTGAGGAAAACTGGTGGGAGAACGAGGGACTTGAGGCATTGCTGTAGATTCTGTATCCCCACGGTGCACTGACAAATACAAGTAAAGAATCTGTTGTTTGAAACTGTCACCACCACATCATCCTGAAGCTGAACTGTGTGGCTTTGGATGCATAAGGGTTAAAGCATTATCCCAGTCTTATTATTGTTTAATAATCCAGACTTGGGAGTGGAGGTTGCTCATAAGCAAAAGGGAAGGGGGAGTCAAAACAGCCAAGCTGCCTGCCTCATTGTAGAAGGAATGTAGGGAGGCCCTGGAGGCAGGTGACTGATGGTCCAAGGGCCGGGCCAGGTCCTATCACCCATCCCTGATTCACTCTGATCCTGGTGAGTCATTAGCATTTCTGTGTTCCAGTTCTTCCCCTGTAAAATGGCAGGATGGGAGGGCTATATTATTATTGCTCACCAGTTGACCTTTTAAAAGTTTGCTGGGAGATATGCCAGCAGCTGGGTTCACCCAACTCTGGCTTGTAGTGCTCCTTAAACAGAAGTACGTGTGTGTGCACGTGTGTGTAAACACCTATCTATACATGTGTGCATATGTATGCACACACACACACGCACAAATTCTGGAGCTGTCCCTGCACAAACAACTAAATCACTAAAAAAGAAAGCCTTCAAAAAGATCATCTGGTTAATCCTGCTACATCCAAACAAGAATATCCCTGAATCTAAAAAGATGAGAATTTTCTTTTCCTAAAATCTCCAAGGGAGAGGTTTATAGCTTCCAATTAATGATGTACTTGATTTTCTAACAACTCTCATAATGGAGAAGTTCCTCTTTGCTACATTTTTTAAATTGCACTCCTGCCTGCATTCTTGATTCCTCTTACCACACTTTTTTGTTCTTGGACAGAACATATCACCTTCTAACAACTATATAATTTACTTATGCATTAACATTTTACTGCCCATTGTCTCATTTCCTTTTCCCCCAATTGGAATAAGCTGCCTCATTCAGGGATTTATCCCAAGCACCTACGACAGTGTCTAGCTCATAAAAGGCACTTGATAAACATTTGTAATTTGAAGTTGAATTATTATTTTTTTGTTTAATCTTTGATAAAAATCACCCATCTACAGAGCTGGAAGGAACCTCAGCCAAGGACCATCAGTGATAAGAAAGCCGAAGCTCTCTGAGGGGAAGCGGATTGCCCCAGGTCATACGGTTTCATCAGGGCTCCTTCCACTTGGCCTCCATACCTCCACATGGAACTGCGATCCCCGGGGGGAACAGCATGGCTGCAAGCTGGCCAATGAGCAAGGCCAAGTCTGAACTCATTTAAAGCAAAGGAGTCCGAGAGAATAAGCTATGGTATTTATTTACAGAACATAAAGTCTCCTGTAATGATAATAATTTGTGCATCAGTAGCTGCTTTCATCTAAGGATCTCAGAGAGCTGACGAAATCCTTGGCCCACGGGGCCAGCTATCATTATCTGCTCTGGCGCAAGGGCGCTGAGATGCTGGGGGCTCTGCGGCCTTACTGCAGGCTGCTTCAAGCTCTTCGGGGCTACAGATCTACTCCGTAGTTTTATCTCCTCTCCACGTCCTCATCCTTATCAACGTCGCAAACAGCAGCTATAACCTCCTGGTCTGTTCTCTTTCAGGCACCCCTAAAACCATTCAGGGACGTGCCAATTTTCAAACCAGTGTATAGAGAAACAACACTGAGCATGTGGGGTGTTTGATCATGTAGTCTCTCCTGCAAGTCACCAAGGGCTTGGCCTTCCTGAGCCTGTCCCGGAGAGAGGCCGACCACAGGGACATCTGAGGTACCCAGCGGCTTTCGGGGTTGGGACTTTTCTTTCCTCGCTTCACTGCCTTTGCCCCACATACCCCTTTTTCCATCTGTGGGAAGCAGATCAACTCTGTTGGAATTTTTACCTACCCACACAATGACAGTATTTACAAGTATCCCTCAATGAGTCGGGAACCACATTAAGGGCCAATTAGATTGAGTCAACACAACAAGTGCGGTGGAGGAGCCCTTTTGTACACGGTTTTGACCAGGTGGCATTCCTTGCTCCTTGAGGACTGAGGGAAACGGTGGACCCTGCACTCCAACCCTTCTCACCATGAAGCCCTCTCCAGGCCCCTTCCTGCGCGCAGGCAGGGGGCTGCTCTTCTTCACCGTCCTGTTGAACGGACGTACCAGCCTAACCAGTGCTGCCCACAGGACATCAGTGCCACGGCAGCCTCTTCACCGGTGCCAAGTTTACAGCGTCGGTTCCAGCCAGAGGACCCCATGCTGCGGTCCGTTGTGTATCCTGGAGCTTCCTCTGCTTCTGCAGTTCCGGGGACCACCCTGCTGATTTTGCCCGTGGGCTGGCAGATTTGGGGCCGAAATGCCCGCCAGCATCCTGAGGTTTGCCGGCTCCTTGGACCAGGAGGAAATCCTTGGCACAAGCGGAAATAATCGTAGGCTCAGGATTTCCCAGTGTTTTCTGGGAGGCCTGGGTTCTGGGGGATACTCAGAGGTATAATGTGGAAAAAGAATTCTGTGATCAAATGAATCTGTGAAACTTGGGTAGAAAAATATGTTAAACAATGGTGGTTGAATAAAAAACTAAAAACAGAATTACCATGTGATCCAGCATTTCAATCCAGCATTTCCGTTCCAAAAGAACTGAAAGTAAATTCTTTTTTTTGAGAAACAGAGAGTGTGGGGGCGGGGTGGCGGGAAGAGGGAGAGAGTGAATCTTAGGCAGGCTCCATGCCCAGTGCTTGATCTCACGACAGAGTGAATCCTAGGCAGGCTCCATGCTGGGCTTGATCTCACGACCCTGAGATCATGATCTGAGCCAAAATCAAGTGTTGGATGCTTAATGAACTGAGCCACCCAGGCACCCCAAAAGTAAATTCTTGAAGAGATATTTGTACACCCATGTTTGCAGCAGTATTATTCCCAATAGTCAGAAGGTGGAAGCAACTCAAGCGTCAACTTGTGTTGGATGGATAAACAAACGTGGAATATCCATATAATGGAATATTACTCAGCCTTAAAAAGGAAGGAAGTTCTGACACATGCTACAACATGGATGAGTCCTGACAACATGTTGCTAAGTGAAATAAGCCAGTCATAAAAAGACAATACTGTATGATTCCATTTATCTGAAGTACCCAGAGTAGTCAAATTCATAGCAATAGAAAGTAGAATGGTGGTTGCCAGGGGCTAGGGGAGGGGAGAATGGAGTGTTATTTAAGGGGTGAGAGTTTCAGTTTTGCAAGATGAAAAGAGTTCTGGAGACTAGTTGAACAACAAAGTGAATATACTTAACATCACTAAACTGTACAATGAAAAATGGCTAAGATGGTATTTACTGAATTTTTTTAAAAAGCACATTCAACAGTCATCTTTGCAGTAGAACTTGTCAGAACCTTTAAATGCTAATCTGCATTGGGAATCCCCAAGAGGGGCATATAGCAAGCAGCTTTGCCCAGCTTATCTGGCCATGCAACCCATTTTTCACTGAGTATCTCGGGGGACCAGCGCACTTCAGAACATATTTCAGGAAATGAGCCACTAAACTGGAAACTGCCAGAAAATAGGAAATCCTACTTTTTTATATTTACATCAAGGAAGGAAGGATTCCAGAGCACAAGGCCAGATTTTCAAAACAGTTCTAACTTGCTATCATCCTCTGGCTGAGGACAGCTGGGCTCTATCTTCAACTGTGTCACTTATTAGCCACATGGTCTCAGTCTCAAACAAGTCACTACTTTTATCCCCTCTGATGTGTGAGAATAATACCAGCTCAACCTACCTTACTGGCTTGCGGTGAAATCTAATGGAAAAACATACGTGAAAGAACCTGAAAAGTACCAAGTGCTATTTAAAATGTAAGATAATTATTAAGTACTTATGCTTATTAAAGTGCAAACAGATAACTTAAGGCAGCATGAAGAGCTCGGAATATCCATGGGCACCATACAGGTACCAATAAGCATAGAGATGAAGGAGAAGGGAAAAAGGAAGAATGGTGGATGGAGCACTTGCAGTGCAGCAAACAGAGAGACTGGGAGTGAGAAAACATAGGTTCAAAAGCCGATTTTATTGCTGTCTGACCTCGGACAGCTCATTTAACCTCCCTGACTCTCAGCTTGCCCAGCTCGCAAACAAGGTGGCTGGAGATCATGTCGGGTCACTTCCAGCTATGAAACTATCAAATACTGAGAAAGATGCGCCACAGCACCTGCACACCTCCCTCGTCAGACGCTTAGGCCCGCCCTTGCCTCATGCTAGGACACAGACATGAGCAGACCATGGGCTGCACTCCTTGGTGAGTGAGAGGGGGCTGCCGGCCTACAGACCAGCAGGGGAAGATGAGATGGCGCACGTGGGGGATGCCACAGACTTATGTGCTTTGTACTATTCTCCCAGTCCCTTGCCCCCATGCTTTTTTTTTTTAAGTGTTTCCAAAGTATCTTTACTGCAGTACTGACTCAATTGAGCTAGATGGTGGGGAAAAGTTGCTAAATGAATAGAAGGACAGACTTCCACAGAAGTAAGGCTGCCCAGACCTGGGGACCCATCTTCCTGCCGGGTTTAGTGACTATTCACAGAAAACATGAGGCGCCCAACCACTGCCTATCAGCAGACTGATCATCTGTCCTAGGCACCCTCTTGGAGGGGCAGAGTTGTTGGCAGTGCGGGAAGATGGGAGAGGAGTGGCTGGAGAGGGATAAGCAAGGAGGTCGGAGAAAGAAAGTCTCTGGGGAAATGGGAGGAGGTGAGCCGGCCCCCACAGTGAAGGAGCTGGTGGTTTTTAAGCTCCTGTGTGCCATGACAGAAAACCCCTGAGGGTGTTCAAGAGGGTAGGAGGCAAGGTGAAAGTGTGCCTGTGAGGCAGGCCACACACAGGGAAGACTGGGTCCCAAATGGGGGTGGGATGGAGGGAGTTTGGGGACGGGAGGCTGGACCGTTTAAAGGACAGATGTTCGAGGCTTGCACTAGGGCAGTGATGAAAAACCACAGAAGGGGTGAAAGCAGTGGGAAGAACCTGCATGGAGTAAGACAGTACGCTTGTTCCAGCTTTTGGGGAGACAGGGCAGAGGGAGAAGCTGGTGACCACCTGTAAGGACTGAAGAAATGACGAGATGAGCTGGAAATCAGTAGTGGTGGAAAAGGGATCTCTGTTTCTGTCACATTTAGATGGAACTAACTGGTAATGGAGACTTTTGAGTAAAAATGTCCTATGGAGAAAAGACATAAATGAAAATGAATTTACAGACATGGGCAGGGGAGAGCCTAAACATGGGACTGTGCAAAACAGAAGGGGCTATTTGTACAATTTGCATTTAGATCAAGGATTCACATCTTTGGGTCCATGAAGAGGCATTCAGGAAGTCAGTCCATAGACCTCCTGAGGTAGCATACCCTATGTGTGTTTCTGTGTATGTGTGCAAACGTTTTTCTTGATGGAGGATTTCCCTAGCTTTCATCTGGTCCTCTAAAAGACCCCCATCCAGTGGTTTAGTTGGTATTAAGATTCTCAATATTTGATGGAAAATTTCTCTCTTATCTGCTTGATAAATCTACCATGTCAGAGCACATTAAGAACACGGTGTTAAAACTGCACTTATTACCAAATTTAAGAACCAAGGAATAGTACTCTGCTATCATCTTATCAAAATTAAGGTCCATTATAACACTCCAAAGACTATTGACACTGGCAACCATATTTAAATATCTTAAATTAAAAATGTTAAAAGTGTATTTAGAATTTTGCAAGTGCAGTTTCCTTGCAAAAGGTTTACTATGGGGGCACTTGGGTGGCTCAGTTGTTAAGCGTCTGCCTTAGGCTCAGGTCATGATCCTGGGGTCCTGGGATCGAGCCCCGCATCAGGCTCCCTGCTCAGCGGGAAGCCTGCTTCTCCCTCTCCCACTCCCCCTGCTTGTGCTCCCTCTCTCGCTGTGGCTCTCTCTGCCCAATAAATAAATAAAGTCTTTAAAAAAAAAAAGTTTTACTATGTATGGTATTTTAATATAAAAGTACCTGGATCTATTAATATTCACAGCTAGATTCAAAGACTTGCCAAAAAGTTACTACTACTTTTAATAGTCATGACCCCTTTTCTCCCAAAAGGATGTTATCAAGTACACTGTGCAGTAATGACTATAAATACATGACATGCCTGTTACTATAAATAAATATTGCACATTCTCCCAACCCATTTAATTACCATTCACCCAAAGCAGTGCAATTAAGAAACTGTCTGTTGAATTCTGAAAATGGGAAAAGCCCTCGTGTCTCTCTTAGGTAGTTTTACAATGCTAACAATAGACTTAATGAAGCCTTTTAAAACAAGGATGATTACATTAAAATGACCGGGGCATGTAAAAATTCATTACATAGACCCTCCTGCTGTCTGGTGGATTAAATGCCTCATCACACCCTAGAGAGAAGAACAAAGAATAAAGAAAAATCACAACTTTCTGAGTGAACATCTTACATGAGATTTAATTTGGCCCCATAAATCACTCAGGACTTCACTCTATACCCCAAGTGCAAAGGAGGTATGCCTGGTATCAGATAATTGTGAAACGGCCCTAGCAGGGCTGCATGGCCTGTTGAATACAAAGTGACATTACAATCCACATCTTGATGAAGCTAAACTATTATGCAAGTTGATATAGCTTTTCCCCTTGAGAAATGATAAGGGCTACAAAAACCAAGTCCACTCCCTGGAGAACTGTCTGGGACCATTAGCACCCATTACCCTTAAGTGCCTGCAGAGATTGCACCAATTGATAGTTTTGTTACATTTATTTCCAAGTGTTTTATGTTTTTCTGTTGCTGTTATACATAGAATTGTTTCTTAGCTTCATTTTCCATCTATTAGCTGCTAATATATAGAAATACAATTGATTTCTGCATATTGACTTCGTATCCTATGACTTTAAAGTTCATTTATTGGTTCTTTCTGGAAGTGGTTTTATACATTCCTTAGGATTTGTCTATGTAAGCAGTCATGTCACCTGCAAGTAGATAAAACTGCACTTCTTCCCATCCAGTCTATATGCCCTTCATTTCTTGTTCTTGCTCAATTCTCCTTCTTAAAGGGCTACAGCAGCTTGTTTCACCAGTGGGGAACCTCCTGACACTGCATTCCAGTTGTCCTCGTGCCATCTTTGACCTTCGTAGGACCAAGAAGACCATGCCATGGGGAACTGTGGCCTCAGCAGAAAGATCTTGATCCCACCAAGCCATCCACGGAAGACAGGGCGCCTGATTCAGAGCCTCAAACTTAAAGGAACAAGAATTTATAGCTGATTTCCTATAGTTTAATTATTTGTACCTCTCAAGATGCTGACATGTAGAAGAAGAAGAAGAAGAAAGAAGAAAGAAGGAGAAGAAGAAAGAAAATAGCCAAAGGAATTATAGAATTTTTGGACTTTGGACCCAGAAGGGTCCTTCGAGATTAAACCTCTCCTATTATAACAAAAGTGAGGCTCAGCACGTCCAGTGACTTGTACAAAGCCAGCTGGAGGCAGAGGGAGAGTCTGCTATTCTAAACAGGACATGAACTGGGAGTGCATGGACCTGGATTCTAGCCTTGAGTAGGTCAGGAATGTACTGTGTTCAGACTGTAAGTCTACGAGTCTAGGGGAGATCTCAGATACTCTGAGTACTGGTCCAAGTAGATGGGATGACTCAGGCCCTGTGAATATGGGCATCTTTCTTTGGGGCTTTGCTAAGGATGTACCCTAAACCAGGGCAAGACAACATTTTCCAGTACCTGGCCCATCTGTAGCTGGCTATTACTCTTAAGAAATGAGTTTTCAGGGTGCCTGGCTGGCTCAGTCAGCAGAGCACGTGACTCTTGATCTCAGGGTTGTGAGTTCAAGCCCCAGGTTGGGTGTAGGGATTACTTAAAAATAAAATATTTTAAAAAGAAAAGGAAAAAGAAATGAGTTTTCCTCTCCTTGCCTGAATAAACTTACCCTGAAATAAGTTAAAAACTAGGATCTCTTTGAGCATCTCTGGTCCTGTTTACACCAACTGCTGAACATGATCATCTCCTATCATCAGGAAGCTTGGTTAACATCTTAGGGCTCACACACAGCCCCTGGGGATCCTGCTAAATCTTCTCTTACATATTATTTGTATTTGTCTTTTAGAAGAACTTGACAGAGCCAAGAAAATCACCAGTCTGTTTAGCAAGCATATAACATGTTCTCTCCTTGCTAGCCAAGGGATGTTAAGATGTCCTCAAATAAGCAAACATGTTTCTGTCAATCCCATATATATATGTTTGAACAGCTGAAATTCTCAAACTTTTAGGAAGTCCAGTTCCTCAAATTTCCCCTCCTGTCACATAAGGCCAAACATTCTTACTCACCAATCACTTCTCTAAAATAACCATCAGTTGTCACTGCTAAAACAGAAGTTCCAAGAGGTCAAAAGTGTTTACTGACATCAGAGTGAGGCCCCAACTGCACAAAATAGAAACCAAATAATAAAACAGCATCATGGCTGTTGGGTGTGTACCGGGCAACGCCTGTATCACAAGAGAAGGGGAAGCTGCGGAGGATAGGAACCACCATACTAGCTACTTGCACCAGGAGCGGGGTGCTTTGGAATATCACCTCATTTGACTAGCAACAACCCTATGGGGGTTCCTGACCAGCTCCTGAGGAAGCTGGTTAAGTAGCTTGCCCAAGGTCAAACAGCTGATTAATGGTAGAGTGGCAATTTGAGTCCAGATTAATCTTTTTTAAGTCCAGCCTTTTAATTAATTTTATTATAAAAGTAATACAACCACATTAACAAACACTGAGACAAAAATCCCTATAATCTCATAACCCAAATACAACTGTTAGCATTTTGGTATAATTTTTGTAGGCTTTTCCTTCGCATGCGTTATGCTTTGCAAAATTACGATCATGTTCCACAATTTGGTATCCTGCTTTTTTCTACTTAACAAACTAAACATTTGCCTAACTTATTTAATAATTTTTCTAATCTTTTTTTTTTTTTTAAAGATTTTATTTATTTGACAGAAAGACACACAGTGAGAGAGGGAACACATGGAGGGGGAGTGGGAGAGGGAGAAGCAGGCTTCCTGCCGAGCAGGGAGCCCCATGCGGGGCTCGACCCCAGGACCCTGGGATCATGACCTGAGCTGAAGGCAGACGCTTAACCACTGAGCCACCCAGATGCCCCTAATCATTTATTTTTTTTTAATCATTTAAATTAATATATTCTAAGAGTAGACATGTCCTAGTTTACATAATGAGACCTCAAACCGTGGAACACTGAGGTTCTTTTCAGTTTTGGGGGCAAAGCCTGGTGTTATCTTGAGTATACCATGCTGCCTTCCCAAACATGTACTGTCACCACTGAAAGCTTCAAATAGACAATACCAATCAACAGATGATACAAAAAAAAAACTATGATGAAAATATTTAAAAAATGCCACCATCCCTGAGCTCTTAGGCCTAGAATCAAATAAATCCGATGAATGCTATTAATGAAGGGTCACCTAAAAATAACAAGTTCAAAAAGGCTGCACTTCTGAGACTCCAGACAGCATGTGCTGTGAATGGTTCAGTGCTCTACTTTCAGTCTCCTAGGAATGCCAACAAAAGAAGTTATCCTCACTAAAATCTAGATTTGGAAGAATGGAAATTCTTTGAAAAGAAAACAAATCCTATCCGCTTTATGTGTCAGAGTGATCAGAACTTACAAATGAGGCCAAAAACGCTCACGCAGGACTGTGTCATACTTCACAGTTAATTTGCTATTCAAAATGCCATGCGCCCATTTTTCTCAGGTCAAGTGACCGAGCAATAGCAGAGCAGCTCTCAGTTTTTTGCAAATAACCCTATGATGTAAAAGAGTCAGCAATATCGAACCCTGTGTGAGTTTACTGAATTTATAAAGTATAAAGAATGGCTGTCAGAAAAATCTCCTACATTTGGAGGAGAGTAATATCCAAAATATTTGTGTGCCTCTGTGTCTGTTCTGAAAACTTTATTAGAATCCATGCCACCATCCATGTGATGTGGAAACAGCACACTTAAATGCCTGGAAGCATCTATCTGCTCCCCAGATAGAGCACTAAAGATTCCTGCTGATCAGGGAGAATGGAGTAAAAGCAGGGAGAACTGGGGAATTCATTCCTACTGAGATGGAATATGCCATTTACTGACAACTTGACCATAGCCCATGTGAGATAACCTTTCACCCTATGCACAGTGCCTGTTTAAAACCCGTATCTTTTTCTTCATATCCCCAGCTCTCTCTACTCCACACTTTGATGGGGAGTGGTATTTCATCAGACCCTAATGATAGCCTTTTCCTCTCCAGTGTTTAGCCAATCCTGCACTTTGGACTTCCCCTTCTCTTAAAAGCTAATATGTTTACTCATGGGAATGTCAAATGAAATGTCCAAATATAACCACTTTAGAAAACAATCTGGTATTATCCAGTAAGCCTGAAGACAGACATACTCTAAGTCCCCCAAATTTTCCTCTAGGCACCTGTCCTAAGAGTTTGTTTGCAGCAGGATGCACATACAAGAATGTTCACAGCAGCGTTGTTTAAAATGGCACAAAACTGGCAATGACCCAAATGTCCATTGAGAAGAGACTGGATGAATTGTGGGATGTTCACACAATACAAGACCATATAGCGGTGGAGGTAAGTGAATTTCATGTATGTCGTTTCATGCATCAACAGGGATGAATCTTAAGAAACGACGGATTGAAAAAAGCAAATGGTACAAGAATACTATATAAACATACAGTATTTTTGTTTGCTCAGGGCAAACAAAACTTAGTAATAGGTTACATAAAAAAGCCATAGGGAAACATACTTCCACAGACAAGCCAGGAAACAAACACAAAATTACTCAGCAGTGGTACCAGGAGAGAGGAGTATGGCCAGAGAGGAACACATAAGGACTCCCAAAGTACTCGTGATATTCTAGTTCTTATGTTGCAGAATGGTACAGGGGGTTGTATTTCTTACCCTCTTTTTCCCTCCACCCTCCTCTCTGTGTATGTATATATGTATATAACTGACGCATACGCACACTTCTTTGTAGGAATATATATATATCCCTTTGTAGACATCCTCATACTCATCATCATTTTCCATGTCACTCTGAGCTCTGGACCTGTCTCCCTTAGCCCCTCCTTCCCGGCATTCTGACCCACGTGGAGCCCTCAGCTCAGACCTTTGTCTTAGACTTGAGTGCTTTCTCTGTCCAACTCCCTCCTCCAAACATGATGACCACTGAAGACCGGACATGACGTCCTTTATTCTCTATACAGACTCATGTGGAGCATTTACCCAGGCCACCACTGATGGGAAGGTAAACTTTGTGGTGAGGTCTCATTCAGAAGGTGGTACCAGCTGCACTGCAAGGGGACCTGAAATGCCACTCAGAGTGCAATGGCTGTTTGCTGAATTATACCAAGTGGCTGCAGGTAGCAACGTTAGCCTTGATCTCCCAACCTGACCCAACCACAGGGTGTCCTGTGCTCCTGAGAAGCTTGTCAAGTTTGCTCTATTGCATTACTGCTGCCTGGCCTGACTTCCCAAACCACCCTTTCTTTCTTCCTACAAAATAATCTTAATTCCACCCATCTCTCAGACACCCAGGCTCCAACCTTAACATAATTCTTCATCTTCTTTTTTTTTAAGATTTTATTTATTTATTTTAGAGATAGCAAGAGAGAGCATGAGCAGGGAGGAGAGGGAGAAGCAGGCTCCCTGCTGAGCAAAGAGCTCGATGAGGGGCTTGATCCCAGGGCTCGGGGATCATGACCTGGGCTGAAGGCAGACGCTTAACCGACTGGGCCACCCAGGTGCCTCAATTCTTCATCTTTTTACCTCTCTCTCTCTTTTTTTAGATTTTATTTATTTATCTGACAGAGAGAGAGAGAGCACAAACAGGGGAATAGCAGAGGGACAGGGAGAAACAGACTCCCCGATGAGCAAGGAGCCCAATGTGGGGCTTGATCCCAGGACCCCAGGATCATGACCCCAGCTGAAGGCAGATGGTTAACCAACTGAGCCACCCAGGTGCCCCCTTTTTACCTCTTTTAAGGATAAACTCTGAGATTACTTTTCTGCTCTAACCTCAGTTAGGCTCCCTCAGGAGTCCCTGATTTTGGTACCACAGCCTTAATTTAGACAAAATAAGAATTCTTATTGAATTTGTTCTATTTCAGTAATGTTTAGTCTAAAAGCTTTTCTTATTTCCTACTCAAAAATTAGAATTGATAAAGAAATTATTTCAAAACAAAATGAATTTGGCAAAGTTTTTTCGTTGGGTTTTCTCTCCTATTTAGTAGACTACTTGTAGAAAAAATACATAAGCTGCAACCACTGTCCTAGAGATCTGAGTTTAGGGAATTTGATTTTCTTCAAAAATGTTTCATACCATCTGCATGTAACATAAGAAAAGCACAACACATCTCCATTTTTACTTTCATGGGCCAATTTTCATTTGATCATACACATTAAGTGAAGAATAAATATGAAAAAAGATCATGAAAAAAAGGAAAGGTTTATGCAAAGAGGTGGTAGGATACCGCAAAACAAACCCTACATGAGCACAATGCTGTTACAGTCAGGGGGCTGAGCTAAGTGCGCAACTCAACAGAGAATGCTGAATTCAACAAGAAACAGAGGAACTGAAAGGCAGGTCTGAACTACCAAGCCAGCAAAGGCAATTCCAAAGTGAGAGGTAATAACCTGACTTAGACCTGATTGTGGGAAAGAAAAACAAGAAAAAGGAGGACCTTTGGAGAAAAGCCTCAGAGTTGGCCAATTCCTTTAATTTGGGGGAAGAGAGCTCTCAACGATCATGGAGCTGGGGCATACATAATGTAAGAGAAAACACAAAACTCCGTCATTCACCACACAAATTTGAGCAATGGATATTTATGGGTTAAAGCAGCAGGTGAAACTAAACTGACATGCAAACAAGCCTACAGCATGCAGCGATTTGGGCTCTTCCCCTAAGAAGAAAATACAAAACAATTTCTAAATTCCAACAGAGAGCAAATGCTTTTTGTCACACTCTATGGTATTTACCCAAAGGATCTGAAAACTTATGTCTACACAAAAACCTCTACAGGGATGTTTATAATGGCTTTATTCACAATTGCCAAAATTTGGAAGCAGCCAAAATGTTCTTCAGGAGGTGAATGGATAAATAAAATGTGGTACATCCAGACAACGGAATATTATTCAGTGCTTAGAAAGAAATGAGCTATCAAGCTATGAAAACACATGGAGAAAACTTAAATGTATATAACTAAGTGAAAGAAGCCAATCCGAAAAGGCTACATAGTGTATGATTCCAAATACATGACATCCTGTAGAAGACCAAACCATAGAGACAGTAAAAGAAAAAAAAATTTTTTTTTTTTTTACTGTCTCTATGGTTTGGTCTTCTACAGTATGTTAATTTTGCTATGAACTGCTCTAAAAAATGAAGTCTATTAAAAAAAAACTTAAAAAAAAAAAGAAATCAAACAAGTGCTTTTCCCCGCCCTGATACATCTTCCTCCACGGGCTCTGAAATTGTTTCTGAAGCTTTTCACTTTTTCCTTCAAAAAACATTACATGACATCTTGTTGGTGTATTTACTACCTAGAAAACATGGAAGCCTAATTATATTTTCCTCTAAGCCACTGTAAAAATAGAATAATAATAAAGTTACATGATTGGCTAGTAGCCAGTGTTTACATTAATAAATAGAACCGAATATGAGAAAATACAGTACATATTATGGTAACTGTCAACATTTTTTTGTTTTTCCAGTTCATGGGTTATACATGAAAAAAGGGCTCCTGACATTTTGCCAGTGAGGCCTCTCCCATTCTTAAAACTTCACTGTGGATCACTGTGAGGACTTCCAAACTTCGGGAGTAGGTTTTAGAAGTTATTTCATTTTTAATACCCACAGGCTGCTCAAACTTTTAACCCCATTATCAAATTTACTTTTTTGCAATAAGCATCACCTTGACACATGAGTCAAGCTCTCTGGTAAAGGAAAAAAAGTTTTTCCCCTTATTTGATAACCATGTAATAGGCAAAACGACAGTTACTTTGTTTTTTAAACTACCGCTTCCCATACCACCAGTTTAGGACTACTTTTCAGAATACTCTTCCAAAGATGAACAAAATCTCCCACCACACACACACACACACACACACACGTTGTTTGTTTTAAATTACTATGGCATTAAGTCTTGATGAAGAGCAACAGAAAAAATAACGTCGTGGAAAGGAACCTCCCCTCCCAGGCCATTCTTCTAGCCCAAGTATGGATCTGCTCCCTGTCACACTTAGAAGTTATCTAATCCTTGGCCAGTACTGCCCAAAGAAAGAGCGGACAAGAAACAGAAGTTGCGAACTCCTATCTGGGATCCTCCTGTATCACTTCCCCAGCTCCTTGCACGTCTCCTCAGACACTCACCACCACTGCAATTTTTCATCTGACTCTCTGCTTCCCCCACAGCCAACATGACACAGCTCTTTGGCGGCATAGCAGGACCTCCTCACGTCCCTGAGGCCCACACACTCTTTCCACTACATCACGCTGCCTCATGACTGACCCTGAAACCATCTCACTTGGTCCTGGCAGTCTTATTTGGAAGGACTATGCAAATGAATGAATTGCTGTTTTACCCCCTTCTTCTGTTAACGTAAGTGATCCACACAGCATCTCACTTCCTTTCCTTCACTTTACACGCTGACTACATTTAGTATGGCACATTTCACAACTTAAGGAACACCCCTACATCTTCCAAGAAGCGGCCTTACGCACCCAACCGTGAGGTCGGCTCTTCACAGACCACGTGTAATCGGCAAAGGAGGAGGTCTTTAGTAATGGTGAACCCCAGAAACAAAGATTAGGACTCCACATCTGAATATGGGCTTCCAGTCTCGCCTTAAAAATCACCCATGGCTAACACCCACAAGTGTGTTACAGGAAGTGGGGCTCAGGATCGAAACCCACGGACATCAGTGAGAACAACCGGGGGACCTCTACCCTCACAGCAGTGACTAACTCAAGCATGCTACCAGCTCTCCCTTCCTGGGGCACTGCCTCATCTCAGGGTATTTTCACAGGACAAGCAGAGTGGTACGTTATAGACACAGAGCGCCTGGATCTGTCGCTCAAAGCATAGCTGTGAGAGATGGGAAACCCTGGGCCAAGTGACAGTTCAGTCTGAAGGCCCCAGAGGTGATGAGCAACCATACCTAGGGGTGCGAACATCACAGAGGAACAACACTGACCTGGAGGAAGGTCCTTGCACAGTGGGACTTTGTAGGTTCATCCCTGGTAAGGTTTTCATCAAGATGTGCTTAGGGATATCACAAATAATTCACAACTGAGGGGATAGTCAATTAATTAGAGGAAAGAATAGAGATTTTAAAACATTTCAGCCGGCTGGAAGGACTTCCAGAACTGACCAAAAAAGAACCCAAAGAATTAACAAAAATAAAACCATGCTTTTAAAGGTAAAAAATCAATTGTGTATATATAGGAGGGGGTCATCACCTACCCTACACCCTCCAATCTGCTCAGCTGGGACAACTCAGCCCTGTTCACAAATTCTGCTGCGTGACCCTGACCCCAGGCTCTGAATGGGTGAAGCCCCAGGTCACCGATACATAGACACACATCAGTGTTGTGACTCTGACTTCAGACCAGGGGCTTCCTCTCACTCTCTGGACTCAAGCTCCTATCTTGGGCCCTCCCGTTTTGGCAGTTGACACTTACTTATCATTCAGGACTCATCTCTTTTCATCAGCTTCCTGTCTGAGTCTTGTTGCCCCCACATCAGCGCTCCTCCTATCTGCCCCTTGGCATGCTCAGCCAGACAATTCTGCTGCCAACATCTGTCCATCTAGACTGCCACCTACGGAGGACTTTCTCCAGTTCTAGGCTTCACCAATTTGCCCTAACTGCCTCTTGTTTACTGTCTGCTGCTGGTACCATCCCCATGAGCGTACCCCAGCTCGCGGATACATCTGTTCCCTGGATCCCTTTCTGGACTCTACTCTGGGTCCCAAGCTGATCGCATCCTGCTACTGACAGAAACCCGGCTCTTCTAACTGGCAGGGGCAAAGGAGATAGGTTTAAAGCAATTCATATTTTAAAGTCTTAAGGATTTGTACTGAACCCAAGTTCAATGCAAGCCAAAAGTGTGACAGGATGGCTAAATGGAGATGTGACCTTCGTTCCCCTAAGTGTAGCACATAATGATGCAGAAAACATGTGCATCTCACAAGACCTAACAATTCCAGGAGTAGAGTCCTTACCCTGTACTGGGCAAGCCATCTCAGAAGTATTGTTCATGTCTGAGTGCTGTGTTCTTAAAGAGACAATGACATCAAGGGAACGCATCCAGGGGGATGTAATCAGAATGGCAAAATTCCCGGTATCAGGTAATGTAAGAATATTTGTAAGAACAGGGCATTGGCCAAGGAAAGGGGGATTTGCAGGGATGGAGTTCTCAGGTACTAAAGAGCTGTCACATGAAGGATGACATGGAGACTTACATGACGAGAGACAACCTGGACACACACAGGGATGCAGAGGAAGAGGTGGGCTGAAGCAGTGAGTGCTAGTCCCCATCTCTGCTCCTGACTCAGCTGACCCTGCATCTCTGGCCTCAGTTTCCCCCTAAGACTGGGAGACTACGATTTTGAAGGTCCCTCCCTGCTCTCAGAGCCCACGATTCCTCATCCTCACATTAACCCCAATCTAAGAAAGAAGATAGGCATGGCCTTGCCTGTTCTGTGGCCTGGGAGACCAGGTGGGTTCTTAGGTCTCCCAAGGGCCCCTTGTAGAAAAATCACTCACTGGAGTAATGTGTGAAACCAGTGGTCATAAGCTTTTGTTTCAGGAAATGAAAAATGTGGAAATTCACAAAAGAGAAGGTGTGGGAGGCAGAAAAATGTCCACCCCCTCCCCAAGATATTCACTTCTTAATCCCTGCAATCTCTGACTGTCACCTCATACAGAATGGAATGATAGGGTCTAATAAAATTAAGGATCTCGGGAGGAGGAGCTTATGCTGGATTATCTGGTGGGTTCTGAAAGCCATCAAAGGCATCCTTACAAGATGGATGCACAGGAGATCTGACAGACACACACAGAGGAAAGAAGAGAATTTGAAGGCAAAGGCAGAGGCTGGGGTAATATGGCCACAAGTCAAAGGAAGGCCTGTAGCCACCAGGAGCTGAAAGGCAAGCAACAGGTTTCCCCCAATGCCTCTGAAGGGGATGCATTCCTGACATCCTGCTGTGGACTCTGACTTCCAAAACCGTGAGAGCAGAAATCTGTTGTTTTCAGCCGTCAAGTGTGTGGTCGCTTGCCATGGCAGCCACAGCAAACTAATATGAAGATTTTCTGCTTAAACTTTTGTGTAACCCAAAAGCGGGCAGTAATAACCCTCGTTAGGGGCAAACCTTGGATTTTTATGTATTTTTAGGTCTCTTCCCCATACACACAGTAGCTCAGAACAAGTACAGCTCTGCTTTTAAAAGTGTTTCGGGCAGTGACAGAAGTATCTTCTAAGCTATTCTTTACACATATTTTCCTAATAATCTCTCCTTCACAGGTGATTTCAACAGACAATAAATCTAGGCAAGGCAGACGACCGAGTGATTCCAACCTCTCCCCAGCAGGCCTGGCTGCAGTGGAAGAAATTATGCAGCAACTCACGGCTACAGGAGAAAGCCTGCAGAGTAGGCGGGAGCTTGTCTTGATTCTCCATTGTGACGTGGGCTGCGTTTCTCCCCACTCTCTTCTGGCAGCATCCAGCTCTCTCCCTGTAGAATGATGAATGCTACCGAGAGGAGGACAATGAGATGATCCCGAGCCCAGAAGCAGGCCTTCCCAGACTCCCACTCCTGCAGAATGCCATTCTGGGAAGTCACTCTCACTCTGTCACCCCCAAGGGACCACCTGGTAGGACCAGGTCAGGTTCAAAGAGATGGTTCCCCTTTAAGTTTCTAATTTCTCTTTGATAAAAACATCATTACAGTTTTTAAAGCCACAAATAAGGGTGAAAGTCTTAAATTCAGGGAAGAGAAAATGAAAGATGTGTATAAAGTTATCAGTTAAATTGCATGAGGCTGATGATGGATCATTTGTCTTCTGCTCTTTTGAGCTTCAGTACAAGAGAACAATCCACTGTAGAGTGGAAACAGAGGGTACTCCCAGTCTGAGAGCTACTTTTGGATCTTGTCATTTCCTAGATGTAAGTCCTTGGGCAAACCATTTCACTTCTGTCAGGCTTCATTTCCCTCACATGTAAAACAGGGCTACTGAGTAAGATAGCCTGTGGCCTAGGACAGTGATTAGCCCACAGGCGTTTGTTAGTGTTTGAGGAACAAATGAATTATGTGTTCGGCATCCAAGACTAGACAATTCACCCCTAATTTTCCAACTCTTTCCTTGGATCAGCCTGGATCATAAATTTTGTTATCTGTAGCTCTTCCAATGGTCATCAATATCTGCCCGAGTTTATAATGTCCAGGAAGAGGTACCTTTATCTTAGAAATTTGAATTGGCAGAAGGGATGTTTTTTCTTCTCCAGCAGCACTTAGGTTTATAATGCAGAGATTTATATAAAAGAAAGTTGGTCAGTTATTATGGGTGATGTATAATAACTGTTTTTGGTGCAGGACTAAAACTGTTCGTTCTTCAAACTAAAGCAGAACTGTATGCAAGTTCTTCCCTCCCAAACAATCCCCTCCCACTCAAACCATTCCCTGGTCACCAGGAAAGCAGGCTGTAGGAAGCCCAGCCTTTACTCAGTGATAGGGAGGCTGGTCTTTCCCCATGTCCAATCTCCAAGAGAATGCGTCAATCTATGTGGAGGCTGGGGCAGGGCATGGAGAATGGGAGACAAGTGGGCATCCTATAAGCCCTGCGGCTGATAGCCCTAAGCATGTGGACCAGAGAAGGCCTAAGGAGCAGTCCCATCTGCACACCAGGGCTGCCTTCTCCATTCCCCACACCCACCTAGAGAGCCCTCCATTCCATTCAGGAAGCAATGGCTTCTACATTATGGGTGTTCTTCCCTCTTGCTTTTCACACCTCCTTATAGCAACCAGCATACACAGGGAAACGCTACACCCTGACGCTGCCCCTTGCCCCCATACACACACACATTCTCAGTGGAGACACATCCTCATGCCTTTGGACTTCCCATATAAGCACTGCTGACCTTCTGACCCCTGGAAATCCTATTCTCCCTACTAAAGAAAAATCTTCATGAATTAATTTTTCCACCTCTCAACCAGCTATGTAGGAATCCCATATACATGGCTTTAAAGCTTGGTTCCAGATGCAATCTCAAATTTTGAACCAATTGTTTAGAACCACATTTTTTTTTTTTTAACAAAAACTATTAGCCCCACAATAAGAAACTAGGATATTGTTATCACTTCTCTTGGGACTTATTAAAACAAAAGAAATTGGGTGCCTGGGTGGCTCAGTTGGTTAAGTGACTGCCTTCGGCTCAGGTCATGATCCTGGAGTCCTGGGATCGAGTCCCACATCGGGCTCCCTGCTCAGCAGGGAGTCTGCTTCTCCCTCTGAATCTCCCCCCTCTCATGCTCTCTCTATCTCATTCTCTCTCTCAAATAAATAAATAAAATCTTTAAAAAAAAAAGAAATTGAAAAATGGAGCAACTTCTACATACATTCTACATTTACGGATGAACACATTTTAAGGAATTCACTGGGAAAAAGGAAACATTCTAAAGCATTCTCTTTACTCTTCTTTCGAATGACAATTTTTATTTGGGGTGGCCTCTGTATCTATCAAACAGTAGTATCTATGGCCATATTTGTGGCCTAAAGGCAGCTATCCAAACCCTGAAAACAGAATAGCAATACAGGGATTCTTGTTCTCACTGAAACTACAAAAATGATGGATCTCTTTCAAAGCAAGTGCCAAATACTTTCAATCATGCTAGACAAAGGCCATGCAGGATACATGAAGATCATTTAGGATACATGGAAATCAAACCTCTCTCCTTAGCCCTTTGAAAGTCATTATGACCAAAGTAGATGTTATTTTAAGCAAATCCATTTAAATCATGATTTAAATCACCAAATAGGATAACCCAATTTAATCAGTTTTATTTTTTAAAAAGTACATTTTTGTCCTTCTGACATAGCCTAATTACATATTCTTTAAAATTCAGTTGAGTATGGGTTTTACTTTTAGAAGATACACTGTATATATTTAAATCAGTGATTTACGTAAACCATACTCAGAAGTGTATCCCTTAATAATTCAAGAAGATTCTGTGAAAAAAACAAAACAAAGCAGTATTGCTGTCTCCCTTGTGCTCTTACCGCTCCTCCCTCTTTTATCCTTAGACTTTCTTTGCAATAATCTATTCATTTGTCTGCTTGAAACTTTGTACTTTTGAAGAGGAAGTCAAGGAGTGATTGTCTTATCTCCATGTAATGCTATTAACTAGCATGGTTTCCACAGATAAAACCTATAGATGGAGAAGAAAACCATGATTTCTGGAGTATACAGAAAGATTTTTTACTTTGCCACCTACCAAAGTGGCTTTCATGGACTCTCATTACCCCCTAATTTGGTCATGTGCCAGTCACTCATGCCTGTAGTCAACATTTTAAGAAGGCATTCTATAAGTCAGGCACTAGGCTTAGCACGTGTAAGGATTCAGATCTGACAAAGCTTACAGTTCAAGAGGGAACAGATACTAGATGGTTATTGAACAAATAACTATACAACAATGATAGCTTTGAAGAAGTGCATGGTGGCAGGGCAACCCCATCCAGATTGTGGGAAGTGTCAAAGAAGACCTCTCTAGAAAGTAACACTGCCTTTTTATTACTCATAATACTTTTTAGAAAGAGGTCACACAAATATATTGTCCCAAATATTGTATCAATTTCAAGGTAAGGTAGGGTATGAGAAAGAGAAGGCTCTAGACCAAGACAGAATTAGAATCCTTGCTATTACCGTAGTGCCTCAAGCAACGGACATGTTTCCCTCCCAAAATTGTTGTAATGGTCAAGTGTGACACACAGAAAGCACTCAGTATAAGCTCAATAAACTATAGATAATAATTAATTACAGGATTTAGTTGATTTATCTTTGAGCTTTCACATGTCGAGATAAGGCTAATTTTCCATTCATAGTTCTATCTTTACAAAAATGTTCGACTAAAAGAGAAAACTCAAAAATCCATTTAGAAAAAAACACACCATGACTTCTGTAATTTTTCTTCACTTGGGTTGGCCAGCAGGTATAATTTAATTATACAACGGAGGCACACCCTATTCTAGATTCTTCTTGGCAGATATATAAATACAGGTGAAAAGAACAATTTATACATCTGTGCTCAACAGCCTTCTATCAGCATTAGAAAAAATTCTGGAATTGGAGCTTTTGAATTAGAACTTTTAAAATAGTAAACTCCCCTAGGGTGGTTAAGTGTTTTCCAGGTCATTAACTATGTGACCGAGAGGGTGCAGCAGGCAGAGTCCTCTGCAGGCAGCTCAAATTCACGCAGCCCAAGAAGCATTTCCCACCACCCTTTTAGCTTCTCTTATTCTGAATTTCCCTCAGTACTTACAAATACCCAACCCACATGACAGGGTCAGTCACAGTATTCATTCCCTCATTAGATACTCATTGCAGCCAGTGTTGTACCTGAGGGTACGTACAACAGACAAGGCTGCGCCTCAAGGACCTCCCAGCCTCTGGTGGGCCTTATTAAGCATCCTTCAGACTTGTGGCCAACAGCCCTTTGTCCTTTTTGGTACAAAGCCCAAGTCAGAAAATTAAGAAATATGTGCGGTTTATGTTTTTAAGTTAAAAAATGAAGAATTTTACTTGATCCTGGAAAATGGACCATGTTACTGATGAGAAAAATGAGGCTTGCACAGGAGAAAAGATTTGCCTGAGGTCTTAGAGCAAGTGAACAGCAGAGCTGAAGCAAGACTCTAATTCATTCCACTCAGGGCTTCACACCCCATTTACTGAGCCCTCTTGTCTGCCTGGCATTGGGTTGTACTGAGAACACAATTAACAGACCCGCCTCCTCCATAAACTGGACCTCCCCCTTTCATGGTTGTAGGATTCACCTCTCACAAGGCAGGGCAAGCCCTGCAACCTGGAACAGCTCCAGGCATTTCCTAACCCGTCTGGCTAGTCCGGCTATTCTGCGCTACACCATCCCGAGGTGGCTCCTGGCACCCAAAGGCTCTTCTAGCCTGCTCTGGGGCCAGCCTGGCCCATGAGGGCTGCAGTGATGACCCCCCACCCCCCATAGGGAGTACCTTTGCCAGCCCCTGGCTTCCACACCCAAAACCTAAGCACACCGGGATTTCGAAAAGGCTCCCCTCCAATGTAGCCCTGACTAGAGCCTGAGTCACCTTGGTTTGCATGAGCCGAAAAGGCCACGACTGAAAGTAGATCACAGGCCATTCTGCAGAAGCTAGGGGGCTGCATGGGACAAAGGTCAGGGGTTGCTCGTAATTGCTCTAGAAGGAGGTTTCAGACGAGATCGGGCGCGTTCAGGGTGGGATGGCCGTAGACTAGAAGGAGGTTTCAGATAGTAACTTAAAGGTACACCAACTGTATAAGAATGGCTCTAGGTTCAGGGAGAAGAACCTGTCTTACACACAAATTCAAAATGGGAAATAACCCCAAGTCATTCTTAGATGATGAAGTGGAGCCCCTGATTGGCCAGGGAATGGAGGATTTTAACTCTGAACTGCTGAAAAATTACCCCCAAGGCAATGTGATTGGGCAGTGGAGACTGGGGCAGAAAAGGATCCCACGGTGGCTAGTGAGACTTACTTAAGGCCAACCTTTCATGGGAACCCAAGACACCTGTGAGACGAGCGAAGTACAAGCAGAGAAGACTCAGCAAACTTTACAGAAGCAATGAATATGTGGTTCCTTCACACATCCCCTCCATCAGGGAGCTTTTCTGGACAGTCCAGCCTCCGTCTGAGCTTCTAGAGCCCCTTCTGCACACTTCTATCACATTGTATAATCATTGCCTGTGTACTTGTCGGTCAAATTCATTTTTGTCTCAACAGATTCTAGCATGGTGCTTAACACGCAGTGTGCCTCAAAAAAAACGTTCAGTGAATGCAAGAATGACCTGTGACACAGTGACTACAATTCGAAGGTATAACTAGGGCAGAGGTAAGCAGTAATCATCTCAGAGTAGAGAAAAAACAAAAATGGATGGACTTCCTTGACCAGTCTGAAGACAGAGTGCTACCCACCCCTCAGCAGCCCCTGAAGGCTCATCAGCCACAGGACTGCTGTCCCATTCTATTTCTGGGGTAAGGAGACACATCGTATAGCTAAAAAATATGTTCCCATAATTATCAAAACCGAGTGTTACAACTAAGAGAAGGGGAAAATGGTAGATTCACCTAAGTGAGGGAAGACTTTCTATTCATGTACCAGCTCCCTGTCCAACTCAACCTCTCTCCTAGAAACCTACAGACTCAGAGTCACAATCCCAAGTTCAAAGTGGACCAAGTCCTGGGTCCCAATGGGACACCCTTTCTAATTCACAAGGCATGTGCTCTCAGTGCAAAACTTGTCAACTTACTTTTTCCACGTCTAGATCAGCATCCTGCTTCTTCAAAAAACTGTAGAAGAAAAAAAATAGACATCAAAAAAGAACTGAACACTCTGCCTATAAACCTCCCACAAGTACCACCAAAGAATTTCCATTTGCTGCAGAAAATCAACTTGCCCACAACTTTTTTCTCATTCATACAATTGTTGCTAAGTCACAGTTGCCACAAACACCTGCCTGCAACTGCAAAGACCTGGCCGACATGAGATTTTGAGTTTCTGGAGTCAGGAAAGATAAAGATGGAGGTCTTACACACACACACACACACACACACACACACACACATCTTCTGAGTGCCTACAAGTCATCCATAGTTGGGACACATTAAAAAAATGAGTCTTCCAAGGTCTTATTCAACTCACCCCTTGGCTTAGATCTTCCCTTAGCCCCCAACCCATGTGTGCCCCACTTCCTGTCTAACTGTGGGTGGGCTTTGCTGTCAAAACAGCCTTCTTGGGACGGCCCCTCTTTCCCATCAGCTGGAGTTCCCCTCTCCGGGAGGTGTGCCAACCCACCAGCCTGCACCAACTTGTCCACGGAACTCGAGCCCCAGGATTACCTTAGAACCTTGTGCCAACCCCCTGGCAGAGCGGAGTGCTGATTCTGTGGCACCCCTGCCCATTTCACATTAATCTTTAAAGTGCCAGGAGCAGGATGGCAGATTTCCAGTTTGCTCATGCACTCTGCCTACAATCTGCCAATATTATGGTACCTCATTTATTATTTGCAATTTTAGCTATTTGAACAAAGCTTCAGTTTTAATAAGATGTCTAAAGAGAATAAAAATGGCTGAATGGAATTATGTTGACAACGTTAGGGAAGAAAGTAAAAGGTCTGAGGAATGTGAATAAAAAAGCAGAAACCATTTTTCTTATCTTAGTAGAGACTCACACTTTTTTTCATTATGATTCTTAGCATCCTGGTCCATGGTTTAAAATACTGCCATCATAAATTACTATCCCCATCAAAACCATCCCCACACACACAAAAGAATTTTTGCACTGTTCGAAAGGGTGCATAATTAACAGTAACATCTTTGTTTTGTTTAATCAAAGATGACTCAGAATGAAGGAAAGAAGAAAATGACCATGGGGAAGAGAATTAGAAACTCATATATTGTCTTCTGCAGATGGGTATTCAAATCATGAACTGACTGCAGACATGCACGAGAACCAGCATGAGGCTAGAGGGAGAGAACGTGCTAATGAGCATGCCACTCCAGCCAGTACCTTAGCAACCCACATCACCCCATCGCTTTCTGGCTTCTGACATGCCGTCCCGTCCTAACAGAGGAGATGCCACCAGGCCATATAGGCCTTTTCTTCTGGCTAACCCACTGGGGATGCAGACAATGCCGAGCTGGAAGAAATGGGAATCCCCATTGTCGAAAATTTTTAACTAGCCTCCCTAAAACCAGCAAAGAGAAATTTAGTACCATGAAAACTCTTCACCAGGGAGGGGCGCCTGCGTGGCACAGTTGGTTAAGCGACTGACTCTTGGTTTTGGCGCAGGTTATGATCTCAGGGTCATGAGTTCGAGCCCTGCCTCAGGCTCCATACTCAGCGCAGAGTCTGCTTAAGTTTCTCTCTCTCCCTCTCCCTCTGCTCCTCCCTGCCTCTAAACTAACTAACTAAATCTAAAAAAAAAAAAAAAAAGGTTTCACCAAAGGGAACATATATACAGTGGAAGTCTGACTTCCACTTGAACACTTTCATTCTGATTTCCAGAATGGAATTTTCTATTTGCAAGGTGAAAGATCCCTTCATCTGCCACAGAAAGAGCACTTGGAGAATCACTACCCTTTTCCAAAGCAGTAAGGAAACTCAACCTCTCTCATACAGATAACACAAGTGCAACTGCATGGGATGCCCAGTTCAACAACAGGCTCTTGAAGAATGAGCCTTAGCTCCACAGCACTTTAGCAACTGGTAGCAAAAGGAAAACTGAAAAGCTGTTTGGAGCTGCTGGCTCACTACTGCAAAAGGAATATTACCCATCCATACATATATGCAGCTTCATCCAATTTCTTTTTCAGGCTTACAAAACAGATGGAGTTAATTAACAAAGACAACACATATATGCATCATCCTGCAGCCATAAACCAGAAGGATGCCACAGCTTTAGCTTCAAAGACTCCCAGCAAGCACAGCCCGAGATATTTTTAGGCATCGGCTCCATTGTTTCAAAGAGGATATGGTTTGGTGAAATAAAATTGCCAAGAAGTAAAATTCATAGGACAGCCCTGTCTAGTGTGAAGAGTGGCATTTGTTTTTAAAACCAGGTATATCTGTCTTAACTAAAGGGTGTGTTTCTGAAAAGTTGAGAATAAATAAATGTCGTCATCAAATGTTTAAGTGAAATAGAAGTACCTTTTATTTGGGACGCCTGGGTGGCACAGTTGGTTGAACGTCCAACTCTTGGTTTTGGCTTGGGTTGTGATCTCAGGGTCATGAGACTTCTTTCAGCCCTGTCCCCCCGCCCCTCCCCCCCGTACCTCCTCCTCGTGTGCAAGTGCGTGCACATGCTCTCTCTCAAATAAGTAAATCTTAAAAAAAAAAAAAAAAGAAGTACCTTTTATTTGTCTTACATTTAAAAAATCATTCTTTAAAAACTGACCAATTATCCTATTTAATTTTTATTCTAAATCTAAATTTTTGGAATCTTCAAGTTTTAAGTTTCCAAGGCTTAAGGCAAGATAGACCTCTCCTTCCCCATGCGTGTGTTTTTGTACAGATACAGATATGCATATGTAGATACTTTCAATAGTTGACTCTGTATTCAATTGTGGGCTTGTGGGCATTAGGGCATTTTCCATGCTTTTATTCTTCCTGCTGAAGTAGTGCTAATGTTTTGTTTGAGAAACATGACTGAAGTGACCCAGATTCCCCCAGTGGAAAAGGCTGATCCATGAATGTTGCAAATGTGTGACTGCCTGCAGGAATGGAAGCCAGAGGATAAGGCCCTGGCCAAAAATGAGCTATCCCAACTATTTAGATCAGATCAAATCCTCTATCTTTGGGAGAATACACAGAGATCTTTGTTTTTAGAGAAACCTCTAAAAATAAAACTAAGAAGCCTTCAACTGTGAGTTCTCTCTTGATGCAGCCATCCCCATAGCCCCAGTGCTCTCCTATTTCCAACCGCCTAGGGGACATCTCCCACGGCACCCACCACAGGCACCTTACCACAGGGCAGAGGAATAAACAGACACAGTCAACGGGGCGTCAGCCACATGTTCAGAGAATGGCAAGAGGCTTGGCAGGACTACAGGGCAGAGAGGGAGTTAAGAGGACGGTGGTAGGCTGGTGGGAGAAAGGTGGGAAACTGAGGCAGAGGCCAGCTAAGGAGTCAGTCAGTTAGAGGCACACTCGTGTGGTTACCAGTGTCTTTTCTACTCGCCTCTATCCTGGGAAGGGGCAGAAAAACAGATATAGCCCCCAGCAGATTCCTGGCACCGGACGAAGCATCGTCACTCCAATCTCACCACCCTGCTGGGTCAGGATAGTTTTCTCCTAATTCGCTGTCGCTGCCGGGGCCCAGGACAAAATCACCTTTTCACTCCTGTTTTCCTTTGGTCCCACTTCTGTGCAGAACCAGACTTCCTCTCCTTGGTGTTCTCACAGCACTTCCCGCAGTACCTGTTTCATGGTCTCCCGGGCTTGGATGCCAGCTCGTGTAGGGCTGGGGCCGTGCTGAGCACAACAGGGGCTTGTGTCAGCTCTGCTGATGGAGGGGTGAAGGGGGACGAGGGGCGGTGACAGAGTGACTAATGAAGAACTGACCGACAGGGATGAAGGAAACGAAGCTGCGCTGACTCAAGCTGCGAGTACGGTGGGGGGTGTGCTGGGGAGGGCTGGAGGAGACAAATCCAGGGTGTGCCCACGTACCACACACAGCTTATAGATCACCAGAAGATGACCTTTCTTTCCATTTAGTCCTGTGTCTTTAGCTATAAGTAAGTGACAAAGATCCAATCTGGAGATTCTGCTGTTATTTTTTAACATTAGCCAGTGTTTCCTTTTTACTTAAGAATGTGACTGAGGTTCAATACATGAGAGTCATAATCACAACTCCCATGTAAAGAAAGAGATGTAAGGGATATGACAAATCCAAGATTTAAATCCTGGTTCTCGTTTTTGTTTGATTATTTTAAGAAAAGGAAGATTGAGAGAGAAATGAAATATACTTTTCTCTTGCCACAGAATCTTCTCTATTTCCAATTCAACCCTTTTTACTTCTTGAAAAAGATTTAAAATATTCATCAACCTGCCAAAAAACATCTGCATGTTACTAGACATGTCTATTCACATCTGAATGGCGGCTTTCTGCTCCAACGATCATAGCTCTATTCAATCAAAACTAAAGTGTGAACCTCAGAACTGTACATGGTGTGATGTCAGTGGCGACGAGGATAAAATGGCCATTGGACAGCAACTTCCATATCAAGTGTGTCAACAGGGGCACTGTTCCTTCAGTTATTAACTTAGGATCCAAGGCACAAAAAAGACCAGGCAGGGCCAGACTCTGCCACAATTCCAAAGAAAGCTGAGACACATACAGAGCGTACACAGAAGCTCCTCAATGTTCCCTGGTGAAGGGGCAGCCCCTGGCTCCCTGCCTGAAGCCTGGGAACAGGCCCACTCTCTCAGTGGGCTTCCTGAGGCCTCCACAGCTGCACAAAGACACGCAGCACAGTGTTTGGGACCATCCACGCTCAAGGTCACCACAGTCTCCTGTGTGCCTAACAACTGGGGCAGGCCCCAGAGACAGGAGCCAGCTCAGACAAGGCCCTTTGTTGTGGGGTATTCCTCACTGCCTGGTTTCCCCATGAAAAAATTTATTTTCCTTTAGCCATTCACTCTGGCCCCAGACTAGCTCATTCTCCTGTGTCCTCCTCCACACATGAACCTTCTAACAAGGTTCAAGATGGCAGCAATCACAACCTCTTCTCCCATCTTACCCATTCCCCCCAACCAGCCCCCTGCCAAAGCTGCAGAGACAGGTCCATGTTCACAACGGTGAAGGGCACAGGGCCTTGGTAACAAGTCGAGACTCCTGAAGGAGTTTGAAGTAAAGGGTCTAGTCTGGGATAGGACCACAAAGGTTGTTGGGGATTGCCTTTGAGGATTCTAGGTTGGGAAGACATGATGGGGCTCTGCCAATGTCCTATATCCTATGTCTTATATCTCCTTCTTATTTCTTCTATCTAAACATTTATTTACTTCATTGAAAAGGTAATCTATGTTCACTGAAAATCTGGAACCCCTGTTATGATGCTGGAGCTTTCCCCTTCTGACCAGTTTTTCTATGCTTATGTAACTGTTAACCTCTAGTACAGCACCTCCATCTTGCATGTCACAACTGACAGCTCATACAACTTACCTCTGATAGAGGCAAATGGGGAGATACCCCAATATGAATAATGGGGTCTATTTCGAGTAGCAAGGTGCATCACCTAATGCTGCCTCTTACCACTGACCTATGAATTAGTCTCTAAAACACAGAATTTTGGTCCACAGCGAGGGAGGAAGCAGTTGGACCCCGTTCTATCCCTAGTTCTGCTATTTATTTGTTCTGCGACTGGGTGAGGGAAGGGGTGCAGGAGGGGTCATATACTACATAGCCCACAGGGCCAGGCAGGTAACACAAGTGAATGAAGCAGGTGAGGTGGGGCTGGAGGGAGCTCTTCCCATCCCAGGAGGACAGCTGTAGCACTGCTGAGGCAGGCTGCCATCATGGGTCTTCTTTTCAAAAGAAATGGAAAATCTCAGTTTTTATACAAAACTGCCCGATTCTAAAATGTTAGTTTAATTTTTTAAAAATGCATCATGTGGACCTAATAAAATATAATTATCGAGGGTATAATCCAGCCCATGGACTGGTTGGCTATCTTTTTGAGTCATAAAATCTAGCCCTTGGTTTCTTTTAATATTAAATAGGAAATTGGCTGCTATCTGCCCCTTGGGGTTATTTAAGAGCACAGAGGGGGTTTTTATTATCATGTAACAAAATAATCCAAGCACATTCAGATGCACAAAGCAGAGTAACATGATCCCTTGCGTTTATATAAATGTATTAACTATGAGGCTTCATGTTTTTTAGAATTATTTGAAATGTATAATTACACATGTTAGCTTCTAAATAAACAAAAGAGGTAACTGTAATAGCCTTAGAGGATGAAGGTGTGACCAACTGGATCAAGCGGTGGGGTGGAAGCCTGAGTGGAAAGGTGTAGAGACAAACCCTGTGCAGAGACAGGTGGTGTAGACAACCCTCTCAAGAAGCCCTGTGATAAAGGGCAGCAGAGCCGTGAGGTGGTTGCTACACGAGAACACGAAGTGAAGATAATGTATCTTAGAGATGGATGAAATCACAAATGTCTGTATGGTGATGGATTGAGCATCATGTTAAAGTAAACAACAAAAAAAAAACCCCAAGTACCAAGTAAAGGAATTATGTCAGCAAAATATTAGACAGTACTGGTGCAGTAAAAATTTTATTAGTAAGAGTCAAGAAGCCGAGATCTAGTTATACAGGTTTTCCCAAACAAGAAGTCAGAAAAAAAAAATTCTTTACTACAACACACATTGCCCCACATTTTACACTGTGCCATTTCTGTATTTGTCCTTTTTAGCCTACTTCTAGCAGTCTCTCTTTGCTAAAATACATTAGTTGCCATGGAAACGATGTCATAGTGTGTAAAACCATACTGTCCTTGGAAAGGCATTCATGATAAAAACTGAACAGTAGCATGTTTTAAAAAGAGATCCAATAGAGAGCAGTTGTGTAAGAACACCACAAGATCTCAAAATCGTGACTTCAAAGTATTCTACCACCACCATCATATGTCCCAATTCCCCCCACGTCAACCAGAGAGGCACCTTTCCTCCTCTCATACACCAGGAGTACTTGAAACAAAATCTCTGATCTAATGTTGGCGAAAACAATAGACTCCCTGTAACGCACACTTACCTGTCTGGGTGGGGTAGGGCTGGGAGACTGCAGAATCAGAATGGTTTGTAGGCATCATAACACCTCTGCTAATGGGAAGGATTTAGTCCTATGATACCTTCTGCTGTCCAACTTTGTTATGAGAGAGAGAAATAATATTTAGGACATAGAGATTTAGACTTGCTTTCCTTACTGCCACAGATTAGCAAGACACTCCCACATTTTTCCTTTCATTAACTCAAAGTAGACCATATTTATCCCTCTGAGGTAAGATATTAAGCAGCTCTCGTGTGCTATGTTGGCAAAGAAAACAGACAAGGTATGGGTCCCCTTGCAGCTTACAATCTGGTGGGGCCAGGTGGGTGAGGATGGGAGCATGAAAGGCCTCCTGGGCTTTGGTGAAGAGCTGGATTTTATTCTAACTGCAATAGGAAGACAACTGAGTGATGCGACCCAACAATGTGATCTCCCATAGATTTTTAAAAGCTCACTCAGCTGTTGTGGGAAGTGGAATTGGAAGTCAACAGTAGAGGAGCATAGAGCAGTAATGTTATCAGAATAGTCCCAACCAGAGAGGAGAGTACAAAGTAGACGGAGAAATAGGCTCTCTAACTGGGGTGACTTTACATCTTGGCTCCTCTGGGAAAGTGTTAGATTATACCTATTGTCCTGGGAGCGATTAAACATCTGTCCAGACATTTCATTTTTAAACCAAGTATTATTAAGAGTTGCATCAAAATGTACCAAGATTGAATTTGGTAAACTCCACTTTGCCTTTCCAACTTCTGCCATAGTCTTGCCTGCCAATGGTGAGATGACCCCATGGTGAAGAGAGTTTTCACCCTAATGTGATTAAGTCTGAAAGGTGACCAGTAACAATCCTGTCCTTTTCCAATCTTGACTTAAGTAAACACCTCCCTTTCAAGGAAAACATGCAGGATGCCTATAAAATAAAGAACACTTGGCTATGAGCATCTATGGGCAGCTAACTCCTCCCAGTCTCAGTGGGTGGGGTCCCTGCCAGACACTGGATGCAATGCCTGGTTGTGGCGTGGCCAGAGTTGCACAAGACACCTGTCAGAAGGGTCAATGGGAAACAGAAAATTACAGGTTAGGTGTACATGAAATATTTTCGGGAAATGACCCTCCGCAAGAATGGTCTAAATGCTTGCATTACAGTGTTTTTGTCATTTATTGATGGCTATCTATTTCACTTTGCAGTATTCCTTTCAGCAGTAATGAGATAAAAAGGAAAAAAAAGCCTGCAAATTTAGGGAAAAGTTAAGCACTAAGTTTCTATTTTTCAAGAAAGTTGATGATGAAATGTCAACTCACACAAAATGTTTGTTGAGATTTGCTGTCCACCACGGGAGCCATAGTGATATCATTCACTACATGAACCACAGCCACAGATCTGCAGAAGCACAAATGGGCACCTACTTCAAATGCGAACCACTACTATAACAAGGCTGTGCCCGAGGACAGTTTAACGCGTACAGCTACGGAAGATTCGTGAACATAGCACTCTAGGAAGCATGATCTTTCTTTTAGGCCACAAGATTGCTCTTCTAGCTTGATTCTGCTTATTTCTGAGTTCAGGTTTTCTGGGCATATATGAAAAGTAAAGTGATAGCTTTTAATGTGTTGGCTTCATTAGCAGAAGAAAAAGATTGAACAGTTAAATGATTCCAGTTTTATATCAGTGTTATCAGGTGTTTTAAGCAGAAAAACCAATTAATTCCAATAGTGGTTTGATTTTTTTTTCCTCATCTATTTCCTGGGACCAAATAAATTTGCTTATGAAGTTCATTCTGTCAGTGGTGAAACATCTGTTATTGTGCATGCTATTGTAAATTGTAAAAAGTTTAACATGAGAGATGAAAAATTATTGTGAATTGAAAAAGTTTAACATGAGTCACCCTAGTTAGAGAGCCTATGTGAAATATAAATACAAATTTTATGACGCTAAAAACAACTATCCTTACTAAGTCAAGAAACCGATGGAACAGAGGAAGTCACTTGGAATTGTGGATTGCATATGCATAATTTATTCATAACTGCTAATTCAAATAAGTGGCTATATCCTACCAAATGCAAAAGAAACTATAGATGTAGAAATTGACAAACAGGAAAACCGAACTACAAAAATACTACAAACACTTCAGCACCATAATATGTGCCTTCTATTTTGCCACCTGTCATCAGCAACCAAATTTTAGAAATGTTTGAGAAACGACTCTGTAAATCAACCTAGTTGTTTCACAATGGTATGATAGATGAATCCTGTAAAGTTTGGGTGCGTTCTGTTCCAAAACAGTTGGAAATCTTTCATCAAAGCAGTGAGTGAAGCGCCAAAACACTTCAGCTTTTAAAGCCTTTAGCCAATTGCAGTTCTTGAAAACAGGGCTTGCTAAAAGGAAGATGTTGAAATTCATCCCAACAAAGCAAAGGAGGAACTAAACGCAGTGCCCAAGATTTAATTCTGATATTATCTTATGATGTTTTGAAGGATCTCGACCTTAGGTGATCTTTTGATGGTGCTCCTAGTTTTAACTGGATACATTGATATTATGAACCAGAATGCAGTGAAATTATGAAGATCTATGATTTGTGTCATCTAAATGTGATAAGCCATTCAAACGACCACAGTGGATTTTATTTATTTATTTTTTTAAAGATTTTATTTATTTATTTGACAGAGAGAGACACAGCGAGAGAGGGAACACAGGCAGGGGGAGTGGGAGAGGAAGAAGCAGGCTTCCCGCTGAGCAGGGAGCCCGATGCGGGGCTCGATCCCAGGACCCCGGGATCATGACCTGAGCCAAAGGCAGACGCTTAACGACTGAGCCACCCAGGCGCCCCCACAGTGGATTTTATTTTCATGAATTTTATAAAAATATTTTTTTAAAGACTTATTTATTTGAGAGAGAGAGAAAGTGTGCAAGCAGGGGGAGGGGCAGAGGGAGAGGATCTCAAGCAGACTCCCCGCTGAGTGCAGAGCGAGACTGGGGCTTGATCTCACGACCCTGAGATCATGCATGATCTGAGCCAAAATTAAGAGTCAGACACTCAACCATCTGAGCCACCCAGGCACCCCTGTAAAAATATTTATTAATGATAAAAATCCTGAATGGGGGTGAAAATATTTGGGCTAAAATATTAACACATTTCTATGTGAAAAAAATTAGTCTGGGAAAAGCCTCCGTTTAGCAGAATTTGCTCTGAGCTTATTTGCATCTGTAGAAAGAGCTATTTTCTCAGTGAAAAATATTTTGATGTACACGTAAATGCCAACTAAAGATAGTGACAATTTCACATACTGACTATAAGACACAACTTTGAAGGAGACTGCAGGCAAATCTATGAGAAAATTTAAAAGAGTTCATTCTTCATAAAAAAATATGTGACATGAATATTATGGCTAAAAACTGACTAGAGCGAATATATACCCCAAATAATCATGGTCTTATGTTCTTTTAAATGCTTAGATAATCAGTATAAAAAGGTGTTTTTTTTTTTTTTTTTGCTCTAATGTATATGGACATGTTTTTAATTTTTAGAAATTTTATTTTTGAGATTTTGAATAGAACTGTTTCCAAGGTCCAAAATATTATTGAAATGATGTCAGTTAATAAATCAACTTTTAAAAATTCTATAATATTATTTCAGTGACTCCTCTCAATGATGTTATGATCCCATGTCTCTAGCTCTCTTGGCTCCCACTGACAGATGTGGGAAAATATGAGATGCATTTATGTTTTGAGAAGATATGCTCAAAGCATCATAGTAATTTTCTAGTAGAAAAATACATAAGCAGTATCCTCACACCACCAAACCTACACTTTTTAAAGCAAGACAAAAAAAAAAAAAGACTAAAGATTTCCCTTCCCAAATTACTAGGCATTTCAAGGAAGAGCAGGTTTTAAAACATCTTAAATGCAGCATCATCCTTGTATGAATGTCAGAGAGAGATGAAACATAATTAAAAAGAGCTAACTGGTTTGTTTCCCCCTCTCTCATTTAGTGGTCTGGTAACTACTTATGAATTATACTTGAAAATGAATCCCTCCATAAACTCATTCTTTATTTAGCACGTGAGGACTGAATAAAAATGAAGAGCTTCTCCCCTTACAGTCAGACTGTAACCTCTAGTATTCACCAATACCTTTAAAATACGGAACTGAAGGATCACAACCAGTAAAAATTCTTATCTAGTCTCCAGCATCACAGTAAACTCATTAAAGAAAGGCCTGAAATTCTAATACTTTCCACTGACCTGAGGCTCCATGGCAACCTGAAGTCCTTCCTTCCAGGGCACACGGAAGAACTGCCACAAGCTAAACAGTGGGAAGCCCCGAATCCCCACTTCACTTTGTAATATCTGGTACACAACTCTGCTCCTTCAGAGGGCAGATCTTCCCACTTCTTGCCCAGAAGGAACCTAGTACAGGTATGCTAAGGCATGACTACTCAAAAGAACAAGTGTACTATAAGAATATAAGCAAGTGAATATGCCGCCATCATTGTTATCATCATCATCAAGATAAAATACAGCTCAGACACTGTTGCAGGACTGAGATTTACACCTAATACACAGCTGCAGACAAAAAATGTTACTTCAGGGGTGCCTGGCTGGCTCTGTCGGTGGAGCATGTGACTCTTGATCTCAGGGTCATGAGTTCAAGCCCCACGCTGGGCACAGAGCTTGCTTAAATAAATAAATAATTTTTTAAAAATATTTTATTTATTTATTTGACACAGGGAGAGAACACAAGCAGGGGGAACGGCAGGCAGAGGGAGAAGGAGAAGCAGGCTCCCCGCTGAGCAGGGAGCCCAACACAGGGCTCAGATTCCAGGACCCTGGGATCATAACCTGAGCCGAAGGCAGACGCTTAACCAAATGAACCACCCAGGTGCCTAGTAAATAAATTCTTAAAGAATGTTACTTCATTTCTCCATAGTTGAATTCAATTTGATCATGACCATTGCATTTCTCATTATGGCAGAAAAAACAATCTTGCCACTTCAAGATAACTTAATCTCTTCAGATTTAAAGTTTTCAGTTGCCTCAGGGCAATTAGTCAAATTAAACTTACCTCAAACTTTGTCTCCGGGGCTATGTTCCTTTCCCTTGACCTTCTCCCTGCATCCCCACCCCCCCTGCCCCCCATACTCCCAACCCCCCTGGTTAGATGACAGACCACCACAGGATGGGTGAGGACCTAGTCCAGGCGCTGCCCTCCATGCCCTCACTGGCCTCCCTGGGATGTTTCTTCCCTTTGTCTTTGGGTGTTGGCCTGGTTCTGCTGATCTGCTGATGTGACTGGTAGATCGAACACAACCAGTCTCCAGGAGTGAGACTGCACAGTTCATTCTGTGCCGCCTTCATTCTGCCTCCAAGCCTCTCCCACCCGGCTCCCTCTGTACCTCCACATGTGCCCGAGGGGGCCTGCAGGCCCTTGCGATCTCTCCTATGCCACATGCAGGCTTTAGGGAACTGGGAGGGGACAGCACTTCAGGGCTCGTTTCTACCTAAATATGCCTCACTGCAGGGCACACTACAGGTGGTTTCCTTCCAGGGTTCCAGACAGGAGGCAGATTCTCCTCCACCCTCCTGAAGTAGGGGAACTCAGTGACCCATTCATTTCTCTCTAGTCTCCTCTAATCTCTAAAGGCTCCATGCTCCATCCCAGGAAGGTATTTCCTCCTTCCTACAGCCTCCTTCCTGCATGGCTTACTGTACAATATATGCCAGGCCTTCTGAGATCTGCCTTCTTGGAATCCACAATCATTTTTCTTCTAACAAAGCCTGTCTCTTTTGAGTGAAGGCCTGGGCTAGCTCTGGTCTCTGAAACATGCTTCAAGGGCCTGTTTTGAAAGTCAAAAGCTGAACAACGTCTTCTTTGTTGTAGACCATATTCTGTCCTCCCCCTGAAGTAATGGAATCCTTAGCCTCAGTGGGGAAGACTCCCAGTGCAACAAGAATTAGAAGGAAGGGAAAGTAAATTGAATACTAGTCTAAGATATTATCACCACCAAAGCAGCTCGTCATAATGCAAGGTTTCAGTGATCCCAGGACACTCATCCAAGATTTATTTTTTTAAAGTAAATTCTACACCCAACATGGGGCTAGAACTCATGACCCCAAGATCAAGAGTTGCATGCTCTGCTGACTGAGCCAGCCAGGTACCCCATCATTCAGGATTTTTTAAAAAGTGCAACATACTGACATGTCATTCTTCTAGAAGACATACTTTACAGTCAACCCTTGAGCAACATGGGTTTGAACGTGTAAGTCCACTTATACATGGATTTTTTTTTTTATAAATACTGTATAGTACTGTAAATGTATTTTTCTCTTATGGTTCATTTTCTTAATATTTTCTCAAGCTTACTTTATTGTAAGAGTATGGTACGTTATACATATAACATACGAAATATGTTAACTGACTGCTGATGATCAATAAGGCTTCCAGTCAACAGATAGCTAATAGTTATGTTTTTGCTAAGTCAAAAGTTATACATGGATTTTCGACTACCCAAGGGGTCAGCATCCCTAACCTTTGTGTTGTTCAAGGGTCAACTGCATACATATTTGAACCAAGGGCAAAAGAGGCCTATGGCTTTTGGTTTCTTACCTAATGTCCTCAATCGCTATTCTACAGTTGAGTGGAGATCCATTTAACAAGAAGCCACCCTTGCTCAGCATCATTTTGGAACTCTTCACTCCCCTCGATTTCTTCTTTCTAAGGCCTTCCTGCCTTTGTTTCCACTACTCCATACCTGCTGTATTCACTCATCACATCCCTAAAACCTCAGATCTTTCCTTACTGTATCCACCATCCCAATTTCAGCTTGCTCCCCTACCCAGCCTGAATCCTACTTGCAGCTGATTCAACTAATATTTTCTTCAGTCTCTTAGAACACCCTCCCCACTTGACTGTTCAAATCAATTCTCAACTTTAGGTCACCACAAGGTCAGATTTCCATTCCAAAGTAACAAGTACTACCAGGCAAAATCACAAAACTGGCCTAAAGGAAACCATTAAAAAGACCTACAAATTCCAATGGGGCCTCACTCTTTCTCTGTAATACTTTTCTTTTTTCTTTTTTTTTAAGATTTTATTTTTAAGTAATCTCTACACCCAGCATGGGGCTCGAACCCACAACCCCAAGATCAAAAGTCACATGCTCCACTGACCAATCCAACCAGGCACCCTCTCTGTAATACTTTTTATTCACCTATTAACATGTTACCCTGTATTTTCATGGCTGTTTGGGCTTTTTCTAGATTCTCCAAGCCCCTCTCCCATATCCAAACCTTCCAACCTTGGATGATGGCTCAGCCTCCAATTTTATTGAAAAGCTTCAAGACACTCCATGTGTCAGTATCTTTATCCTTTCAGTAATAGTTAGAAATCACACATGTAATATACCGTGCCTTCCCCTCAGTAGGCATCTAAACTTGCAAAGACCTTTCCATGTGTTCTTTCTCATTCCAAGTTACTGCTAATTTTTATCCCTTTGAGAGCTATAGTGGGTTGAAAAGTGGCCCCTTCCCATTATAAAATATACCCATATGGAATCTGTGAATGTTACCTCATAGGGAGAAAGGGTCTCTGAAGATATAATTAAGGATCTTAAGATGAGATCATCTTGGATTAGGTTGGCCCCTAAATCCAGTGACAAGTGTCCTTATAAGAGAAGAAGGCCATGCAAAGACACTCAGAGGAGAATCTCCTGTGTATTGGAGGCAGAAATTGTAGTGATGGGTCTAAAAGCCAAGGGATGCCAAGGAATGCCGGCAGCGACCAGAAGCTAGGAAAGAGGCATGGAACAGAATCTCCCTCGGAGCCTCCAGAAAGAGCCAACTCTAGTGACACCTTAATTTCAAGACTTTTGGACTCCAGAACTATAAGAGAAATTCTTCTGTTGTTTTAAGCCACCTAGTTTGGGGTAATTTGTTGCAGCCACAGCAGACTAACGCAAGGTCTCCTTCTATACCCATTATGATCTTGCCCCTGCCAACTCTTTGCTGATCCTTTATCCCCTCTCTCTCCAGTCTCACCAACATCACCCTCATTAGTGGATCATTTCTGTGTGTTCTAGCTCATGTAAGAGGTTCTGAAAGCCCAGCTGAGTGTCCTGGTGGGGAGCACAGAGCAGGGCTCTTCCCACGTGGCAGTTCTGAATCTCAAGTGCATGGGAGCATTATTGTGGGAGTGGAGGCCAGGGTACTTCATCCCCTACAAACAGAACCTCTGTCACAGCTAGGGACAGGAGATCAGGGAAGGCAGTGGAGTTTGCCTTGGGCACCCTTGGGCACCCTAGATCACCCTTGGGACTCTTAACACCTTCCCACACTGGACTCTTCCTCATATGCCATACTTTGGTCAAGGTACAATCAAAGAATGTTTGGGGCTGCAGTTTTCCAAGCGCCAGTCCTCCTTGTATCACACTTAGGTATAAACTAACCAGAACTTCCCTGAAACTACTGGCACCCACAGACACATCTGGCTCTGCTCATTATACTGTAGTCCTTCTAGGTCCTTCCCAGCCACACATCACTGGCCTTCCCTAAGCAATTCTTGGCCTCTTAGAGAACTACCTTCAACTCTTAGCAGTCTGAAATCAAGAATCTGTTGAACAATGACTATAGGACAGTAGGAATTATATGGGCAACCACACTTATATGGAAAGAAGCATGTGGTATGGCACACTATCTACCTATGCTTTGGCCCTAATTTGCAGACAGGATTAGAAGTTGGCATCACTGCATTTTCATCCAAGGAGGGAGAACATAAAGTGGAACCTAAAAAACTGTGCAACCAAAATCTGGATTCTAAACATGACTCTGAGGATCTACCAATGCAGAGGACCTAATGTACTAAGTACAAGAAGATAATTTATTCAAGATGCATCTCATTCCAGAAGTACTGAAAACATCTGTAAGACCTCCCAGCTTGGAAGCTTAGAACATAATCAGCAAGCATTTAATAGACGCACAGTTCAGTGTAGTACTACATAACACAAAGCAAATTAAGTGAGGTGGGCTTTCAGCCTTCTGGAAACCTGCTACTGAAAATGGACAACATTGACAATGCCATGCACAAAAGTGACTGAACAAGCACAAACTGGATAAATACATGAAGTGGTGACATTACATGCCAGCTAAGGAGAAAGTGCATTTTGACAGTGGTATGTGATCTCCCACATTTAAGGAGGTGGTTTGGTAGTGGGGGTGGAGGGTGTGCTCAAATCATCGACCATGTATGGGTATGGAAGGAGAAAAGTTCACTACCACTTTCCAAAGACCATAATGACATTTCAAGTAACAGTGAAGCACCAGGTACCTCCCCTTCCCCTTCTTGGCTGCAGCAGTTGGTCAACATCCATAGAATGTGTTCGTATTGTTCTCCATCCCTCAGATACATTAAACTTGGCATCCAGGTGAGGGCTACGCAGGGGGACACATTAAAGAGGAATCGCAGAGAACTTTTCAAAGGTAGATGAGAAGACTCTTAATAAGTGGCTGACAAACACTGACTGTTGTGCTGTTGTGCATTTTGTTATAGAAATGACTCGAGTAATGACCCTAACCGTGGAAAACATTTTATAAGGTTTATTTTTAGTCATTCTTTTGAAGGCAATATAGAGGCTCTGGTTGAGATACAGTGTTAGTCATTACTTTGTAGGATATTAAGTCCATGGAAACTTCCTCCTCTACTAGGGAGATTCTTCAGATGGTGATACTACCAAGTAAACAAAATTAACACACGGAGAGGAAGGTACTCCCACAGCCACAGCTGGGTGTCATGTGGATGAGGGACTTAGGTAAACGCTGCTTTGAGAGGTGCAGAAATGAGTGGGCACCGACCCTCACTAGTCCTCACAGACTTCCAGGCACAACACTGGTGGCCACTGTGCAGTAACCTCACTTCCACCGTCCACTACTGTGTTCTCCCAGTTTCCTCCTGGTATTGAAATATTCTGCGTTTCCCCTGGTCTTGGATGTCACTGCACCACTGCTAAATCCCTATGGTTTTGGTGAAAATCTTACTGGTGAAAGCCTAATGGCAGAGGACAAAGAAGTAAGTATTTCTCTGACCACTCTAAATTTTTAAAAAATATTTGTTTGTGTATGTTTGTGTGTGTGTGTGTGAGTGAGAGAGAGAGAGCGTGCACACACATACGGGGGGGGGGGAGGGCAGAGGGAGAGAGAATCTTCAGCAGACTCCCCGCTGAGTGCAGAGCCCAATGCAGGGCTTGATCCCACAATCCTGAGATCATGACCTGAGCCAAAATCAAAAGTTGGACGCTTAACCGACTGAGCCACCCAGGTGCACCCCCCTTCCCTGACCACTCTAAATTTTTTTTAAAAAGTTCAAATTATGAGAAAAAGATCTTTAAACATATACCATTTTCAAAATACAATGGTGGTTACTGAAACAGTCTGGGACAATCATTGACCCTAAACCATGTGGGTTGGTAGAGAGTGAATGTGATGCCATCAGAAACTACAGAAGCTCAATGTCCAAGGAGATGCTAGCCTAGCCCCACAGATGGCCGGGAAACGAGCTACATATTCCAGTGCCCTGATCCAGGGCCTGTATGAATAAACATCCACATCCGGAACACATACTTCATATTAAAGAAGTATGACATATTGCTAATCAAGTGTTAGTGTAGTGGTGAATGAAGTGAGCCAGATATGACCAAGGATGTGGAGATGGAAGGCGTTGAATGCCAGCCTAAGGAATGGGGCCTTTCTCCTACTCAGTGGGTTGTTAGTAAAGGGACGAGGCAAGAAAACCAGTATCTACATCAGCCAGCACATCCATTTTACATGGATCGACATCTCCTCACTCAATTTAGAAGGTATAGGAGTGAAGCAACTGCAGTCGTGATTTGCAAACCACGGGAGAGCCTGAAGGACATAACATTAAGAAAATACAGATCGGGCAGAGATCTATATAAAGGACAACCACACAATTGCCATTTTCAAGTAAGAGATGATGATAAAAGATAGAGAATGACAGAATGTTAGCGTTCATTGATAACTCAGCTGTGACATCTGAAAACAATGAGGTGCTCTGTTTTTACTTACAGGTTGGACAATAAACTCCATAATGAAAGGTGAAAGCCTCCAAACTCTGAGAGCAAATAAGAGAAAGAAACCTTTAACAGAAATCAGCACTTTTCAAGTAGCCTTGTGTGCATGTGCTTGGTTACAGGCAACATACCACACAGTTCTGGAATAAAATGAAAACTGAAAGGAAAATCAAATTTTACAAGTGACAATATTTGAAACCATTATTACTTTTAAATAGATAGGACAAATGTGTGGAAATGAAGAAACTTGTTAGTGTTTATTTGCCTTTTCAGTAGAATTTAAATTGGGGCGGGGGGGGGGGGATCTCATAGAAATACAGATGCAGTAACTTTTTCTGGGGATTAAAAGAAGAAAGGATTGGGAAAAGTGCCCTGGGCTTTGTTGTGGGAAAGGCGATCTGGCTCATTTTTAGCTTTCCATTAAAGCCCTACTTTTTGGTATAAAGCAGATGGAATCCTTACACAACTCCATGAAAAGCCTACTATTTTTGGGAACCTCAAAGATGGAAGCTCTGAAAAAAAAAATGAAAGTGTTTAAATTCATCAGATAAAATCCCACCAGCACATTCAAAAGAAGCAGGTACTTAGAAATCTTAAAAATACAAAGTAAGTGGTCTTCCTGTGATTGATTTCTGATCCCCAGCCTCCCCTGGGCGGCTGCTCGCTCTGGCTCTGGCTGATTGATGATTTTCTACCACTTCATGGCCTGCTCTCATCAATGTGGCTGAGACTCACTGTGCTTGCTTCATTCCTTATCTTTCAGAAGCTACCTCCCTGATGGTTCCATCCCCACTGCCATTCTCATATCCAGAAGAGATCTCAGTGTTCAACCCTGCCTGCCCCAGACTACTGAGTCAGAAGAGGGCTTGGGCATATGCACTCTATAAGATCCTCAGAGAATATTCATATAACCACGGCCCTAAAGCTCTCTCCTTATCATTATTATTATTATGAGCTAAGGCCTAGTTCAATATTTTTTGTTTGTTGTTCTGCCAGGGTGGATGGAAGAACAAGAGGGCTGACGTTTACTGGGCGTGGACTGTGAGGGCACTGGGCTAGGAGGTGATATGCACTGTCTCCATCCTTACAGTTTACAATCTCATTTGAGAGATGGAACAAATTTAGTGTTAGGAGCAGAGATTCTGGAGTCAGACTGACTGCCTGGGTTCAGATTCCAGCTCTGCTGCTGACTAGCTGTGTGAGCCTGATGAAATTACCTCCTATATGCATCAGTTTCCCCTCTGGTAAGTGGGAATAATAATGATAGTACATCATGGAATAATGCTGGGTGTTGTGCTGGCCAATCAACCATGAATATGATATAGTCCCTGACTTCCAAAGAGCTCACAAGTCAATGAAAAAGACCAGTATCCACCCAATCTCTCACCCAGCTGATGCCATTTTGCTTTGTAAGTCAGACTGTGATAAGGGTGATGATGAGGTGGTAACCAAGTGCCATGGGGGCCCAGAGAGAGGACCAAAGAGGGGGCTTCGCAGAAGGTAAGTCTTGAATGGAGCAATGAAGGAGTGAGGTTTCCACTAGGGGGCAAAGGTGTCTTTATATCCTTCAACACTTAACACAGAAGCAACTGCAAAGCAAAGGCAAGGACGTTAGAAAGCAAGCAGGGAACAAGGAACCACAGCTCTGGAGCAAAAGCAGGCATGAGCTTAGGAGCCAGACAGACCTGGCTTCTCTAGTAATTAGCTGTGTGACAATGCACAAGTTACTTTACCTTTCTGAGCCTCAGTCTTCCCATTTGATCAATGGGGATAATAACACCTGCCTCACAGAGTTGTTATAATTAAGTAAATTACTGTATGTAAAGAACTTAACAAGGTCCCCAGGGTGCAATAAAAGTGGTAGGTATTATTATTTTTATGGTGTATTTAAGGAGGGGTGAGTACTTGTGGTTGTTGCTACATGCTTTTTGACATTATCACAAGGCCAGAAATAAGTAGCCCTCAGAAAAAGCCTTATGAATTAAAGTAAGAAATTAGCTAAGACCTTCCCATACTGTATATTTTTCTCCCCAAATTTATAGTTAATAGATGTTCGATACATATTTGCCCAAACCAACAGGGTGCTGCTTGAGGTCACAGGTCTACAAGGGCAGAAATATGTGATGATCTCCGCTTCCTAAAAACACCCAGGAAGGACCCAAGTCAGCTTCACATCCAAGTGAGGCCTCCCACAGGTCATTCTGGAAGCTCTGAGACGAATGGGAAAATGCTCTCATCCAAACATTATGACAACTAAGAGCCTTACAAACGTTGTTAAAGTTTCATGAGTCAGTAAGCATTATATTTTCTTTCCACATTTTTATTAGACCATAAATCCAGTTCAGTTTATATCCTTCCAGGATTACTGTGTTCTAATCAAGTCCAGAGTGCCACTTAGCCTAGGCTCTCTGTACTGCAGGTCGCCTAAGTCCAGTCGGGTAACACTGTTTAGGCTACTCATGTGTTTTAGCAGCCAAAAATTAGATTTGCTCAACTAGAAACACTGAGGGGGAAAAAAAAGAGATTTCTTTAAATAATCCAAATCACCCTTTTTTCAGAGGAACCAAGTTCATGAAAGTCATAATTCATGTTTTCTCCCTCTACTCTGTAGTCTTTACCTTTGGGAAGTATGATGACATTCTGAAGTCAAACTCAAGGGACTTACATTGTAAATAGGTTAAAATTCTGGTTATCTGACTAAAACCAAGAAACCCTTTCATAGGGCTAATTTCAAAGTACTTTTATGTTTTCTATTCTCAAGAATAAACAAGGCTCTGCATTTCTTAAGAAAACTTGCTAAATATGTTGTTTTCAATCCTACTATATAAACTTTCCCACCTTCCCAGTAATTCTTGACCCAGGCCTGACAATCACCCAAATCTCTTTCTAAAATATTCAAAATTTCCTTTTATGCAGACAATATATCTTCATTTTCCCTTCCCTAAGGGATATATATGTTGTATGTATGTTATATTTGTACGCCCACACACACAACACACGAAACAGCAGCAGCAGATTCACAGCTGTTCCCATGTGTGGGGCACTATTCTGAGTGCTCTACATTTATTATCTCACTGATTCCTCATAGCAAAGCTCAAAGGTGCAAAAAGGGAGGCACAGAGAGTTTAGGTAACTTGGCCCGTTCACACTGCTGGGAGGGGAACCAGGACCACACCCGCGTCCCTGCTCTTGACCACATCCCTCACCTGGGCTGGAAGGCTTGACACCTGGTTCTACATGGTGATTCTGCCACCTTGGACAAGTCACTTAGCCCCCTGGGCCTCATTTTTCCTCATAAGGAAAACAGACATGTTGGACTACATGATCTCCATCCCTTATGGCTGTATGTTCTACGGTTCATACATGTTTCTACCCTGGTCTGGGGAGCAGCAGAGTTGTAGACTGCCACTCCTTATTCCCCTGATGCTGCTCTGGCCAGATTCAGAGATCTTTGGTGCTAAATCAAACTACACTTTTCATTCTTAACTTTGCTTAATCTCTGGGGCATAACCCTCCCCTCCTGGGGATCAGGGACACCTCTCTCCCCTGGGCCTTCTCAACACTCTGGCTGTACCATTCACGGCCCGGGCTCCTCTCCCTCCTCCGTTCCTGGGCTCTCCCTCAGCCCTGCCTGCAAACTCCCTGAGTGACATTGCCCACATCCATTGTTTCAAGTAGTTTCTAATTTGCTACTAATAGACTTATATATATATTTTTTTAAATGTTTTATTTATTTATTCATGAGAGTCAGAGAGAGAGAGAGAGAGAGAGGCAGCGGCAGAGGGAGAAGCAGGCTTCCCGCCTAGCAGGGAGCCCGATGCGGGACTCGACCCCAGGACCCTGGGATCGTGACCTGGGCCGAAGGCAGACGCTTAACCATCTGAGCCACCCAGGCGCCCCTAATAGACTTATATTTAAAAGTCCTCGTCTCCACTCCAGACCCATCTATTCAACTGCCTTGACATACCTGGACCTGACAGTCCAAAGTCCATTATAAAGTCATCATTTTACACACCTGTCCTCTCCTGTCTTACTGTATTATCTGTCTGCATGTCTCTCTCCACCTAATTTCTCAGGACCCCTCTTCTGCACCCCCCTCATATACTGTCTCACCCCCTCTTACTCTTTTTTGTTCCACTCCCACTTCCATTCCTTCCATTCAGACCTTCATATATTGCTCATCTGAGTTTCCATAACTACCTTCCCTGCATCGGTCTTGACTGCCTCTGGTCAACAGCCCACACGGTGGCCAGATGCTTTTATAAAATACAAATTAGATCAAAGTAGCATTTCCACTTACAACTCTTACATGGCATTCTGCCATTCTGACCCTTGAACAATGCAGGGGTTAGGGGTGCTGATCCCCATGCAGTCTAAAATCTGTGTATAATTTTTTGACTCCCCCGAAACTTAACTACTAATAGCCTACTGTTGAGGGTGCTGATAACATAAAGAGTTGATTAACACATATTTTGTATGTTATATCTATTATATACTACATTTTTACAATAAAGTAAGCTGGAGAAAAAATGTTAAGAAAATCATAAGGAAAATACATTTCCCATACTGTACTGTATTTATCAAAGAAATGCATGTAAGTGGACTGCACAGTTCAAACCCATGTTTTTCAAAGGTCAACTGTACTTACAAGAATATTCTCAATTTTTCCTCTAGCCCCATCTTCTTCCTCTGTCCATCTCTCTACAACCACCACCTACTCTGAACTACTTGCAATTTCCCAAAAGGTCTGTGCATTTGCCTTCTAGGCTGCTCCTTCTGGGGCAATGGCCTTCTGACAACACTCTACTAGCTGACCCCTACTCTTCATCTCAAAGACACCTCCTCCAACCTTTTCTGCCTGGCTGCCCCACTTTCCCACCTCTTTGCAGAGATCATGCTCCCATCTCTTGCTCTTGTGAGGACCTCTCGAATCACGGTGGTCAGAGACTTCCTTTATCCAGGTAAGTACCTTGGGGCAGGATCACACCTCTGCCCCTGAAGCATTCAGTTCAATGTCTGGCATGGTGGATACAACGAATGAATGCTGCTGAATGAGTAAATACATAGGACAATTCACAAACACAGACCTGTCTGTGGCCCACAGAAGGACCCAGCTTAAAATGGAAATCACAGAGAGAAGTATTTCCCCATCAACATGCTTTGCTTTCCCATTTTTAACGTTATTTTTATTTAAATATGAAGTTGCTTCACAACAATTAGAAGTATCAATTTCCAAAGCATTTAGTCATCCGCCCATATGGCATATTTTAATTAATATCATTATATCCGTATATAGTATTTTGCATATTGCCTAAGAGCAAGGGCTCTGAAACCAAACTAACTGGGCCCGAATTGTGACTCTACCACCCAATAACTATATGATCTTGAGTTAGTTACTTAACCTCCCCTGCTTCAATTTTCCATCTGTAAAATGAAGATAACCAAAACCACTTCATATCGTTTTTATTAAGACTAGAACTTCAACACTGCTTGACACATAGTAAATGCTCAATAAAAGTTAGCTATTATTTATTTATTTTTATCTCCTCTAGCGGACTGTGAGCCCTTGAAGAGCAAGGACAGCAGAAGCATTCATTTTCATGACCCTATCTCCCAGTGCCTTGCACACAATAACACACTTGGCTAATGTCTGCAGATCAGATGAATATAATGAAATGTCTGTAGCAAAACTACGTGCATTATTAAGTATGATGACTAGTATGGACTGCATTGCTCCAACAGTTTGGAGGCCTGTGGAGAACAAAGACTATCCAGAACACTTAGCAGTTTGCCCTGCTCCTGGAGGTCTGGAAGCTCACTTAATCTCCATGGAATACGCAAGGCAGGGCTCACAGTCACCAAGTCAGGGCAGCTGTGTGGTGAAGGGGACCCAGGCAGGACGGAGAGCTGGGCCTACCAGGGCTCCCTTCCCATTAGCATGGCCCTAGGCAAGAAATTTCTCCTCTGCAGTCTGCTTTCCTCTTTCAATTAAGACAAGGTAGAACTGTGATTTCTAAGGACCCTCCTAGACACTTTGGGAGTCTTTAAATCAGCAAATAAAAAACTGGGCCAAGAAAGATGCTCCTGGAGTAAAAGAACCATATCAAAGTCAACACTGGAAGCCTAAGATCACTGTATTGAAAGTAATCACTGAGTGGGAACTAGCTACTTGAACCGACAAAAAGCAAAGTTCTTCGAAACACGTTTAAAATAAAAAGATCTCAACTCAAGAAACCAAAAGAATAAAAGCAATGATGGGTATAGGCTCCAGTTTCCATATATTTTAATTCTCATCAGCCTGCAAATTCCCTGAGGGCAATGACTGTGCCTTGTTGAGTGGCAACATATGGCAAAGCTGGGGGCCCAAAATACATTTCTTCTTGATTTTTTTTCTTAGTCAAGTGGCTAACCTATATTTCCCAGGCTCCCCTGCAGTTAAATGTGGCCATATAACTAGCCCTCATGTACAGGATGTGAGTAGAAGTGATGGGTGTCATTTCCAGGCCAAGGCATTTAAAAAGTGGACTACTACATGAGGAATAATAAACATCTAATGCTTTTGAGCCATTACATTTTTGCAAGCCTATTTGTTATAGCTGCTAACATGAGCTTAATGAATCCAGGTGCCTGGCACATACCAAAGACTTAACTCACATTTATTGAAACAGGATTAAGTAAGACCAGGTTCCTTCTCTCAATGTGCTGACTGGCTAATGATGGAGACAGAGACATGCCAAACATAATGCCTGCTGCTGAAGTCTGAAAACAAAATTGGAGGTGTGGTGATTTGTTTGGAGGGAAGGATGGAGAAAGCATCAAAGACTTTTGAGCTGAGCCCTAAAGGTTAAATAGAACTCAAGAAAATCAGATGGGATTGGAGAGTCCAGACCCAGCACAAAGCATAAAGTACAGAAAGCAGAGCGTGCATTTGTTCACATTCAACCTTATCATTAAGTCTCTTTAGCTTGGTCAACACAGTGTGAGCTTATTGTGCACTGACTTTCCTTCCTGGGTCTGGCATCAAACAAACAACCCTTTGTTTTTACAGTACACTCATTAACCCCGTTGCTTTTTTTTTTAATGTAAAAAGTTCTACGATGAATGTCCTTAGAAAGTGCAGAAGTAAATATTTAATGAATCATAACTCTTTTCTAATAAAATTCTTGAAGAACAAACTTGAGACAGATCTATTACAACTGTCAAGGAGCCATGCTCTTAGGAATCAATGGTTTCAAAGTTTTCACATTATCAATTAAGCATGTAATAGTCACTGGCATACAAAATGGACCTTTAAGCCTCTAAATTTACATTAACATTTCCTCTTTAGAAGGAACACCAAACAGATGGTTCAAAGTTCTGTCAGAAGATTCTCTACATCCTTTGCTCGTAGTTAAGTGCCCCCAAACCTGAGATAGTTAACAAACCACTTCCTCCAAAAGTCTGAGTCCCTTCATCTGCAAGCACAGTACCCATGGGACCAGGACTCAGGAGAAAGAGCACAAAGGGTGGAAAGTATTACCATGGCTTGGATGGTAAGAGGAAGGATGTGGGTGTCTGAAGGCTACCCTGAAGCGGGGAAGACACATAGTCTCCAGTGGTCTTCCAAATACCAATTTATTCTGGTTTTGATGTCCCCCAAAACTTGTTTAAATATAAGGGTAAAACACCACCACTGGGCAGACAAAATTGCATTTCAATACTTTTGCACTTCTTAGACTTCAGAGAAGTCTGGCTGCCTCACTCTTACCAAACACCAATTTAATATTCTGATTCCAAAGCAAAATTCTTCTGCCCCCACACCAATGTATCCTCCCCCAGCTCTTTAGTACCTATCCCCAAAAGAGAGGAGGTTAAAACAAGGCAGAGGAGGGCTACCTTGCTAGTAAAGCAACTCTTAAGACTGCTGGAATCATTTCCCCCTTAAATCGAAGAAATACTGCAGCTGCCAGTCAACACTACTGGGTCCAGGAATACAGCAAAATGACAGCACCTGCCACCCCACAGCATCTGGGGCCTTTTATTTTTTGGTAAATGTGGCAGGAAAGACTCTCAGAGAGAAAATCAACTGCTTTATCTGAGAGAAAGGGAAGCCCCAGGGAAGAGAAATAAGAATCATCGTGTCCATCCTTGGGTACTTTGTGCGTCTCCTCTCTATGCACTGAAAGGGCTCTTTGTGTCACACACACACACACACACACACACACACACACACACACACACACAC